>NW_026917442.1:0-25000 GCF_035046485.1 Aedes albopictus
GCGTCAAAAATGCGGAAGGAATTTTATAAGAAATCCTGGGAGATATTCCAGGAGGTATTTCTAAAGAAGTTCCAGAAAGAAACCCTGACAAGATTTCTGGAAGAAAACCTTGTGGCGAAATTTCTATAGAGATTTTTACTATCAGGTTTTTATTCATACGACCCAATGTTTTTTTTATCGAGTAAAATTTCCCTGAGTACTCAAGATATTCCCTGAGTATTTCAGGTTTTTCCCTGTTAAATAAAATTCCCTGAGGATTTCCGGTTTTCCAGGTTTTTCCAGGTAGTAGACACCCTGAATTAGTAACCTGAGATATAATTGGTTATGAGGCAAAATTTCCGTCGCCCTTTCTGTTTATTGCCTACAACAGCGGTTTATGGAAACGCTAGATCTTGTCAAATTAAAATATGATAGGATGATGCTATTTCGACCACTTAATATTTGATCTAGAGGCAGAACTACTTAAGAGAACCCCCTAGGCGCTGTCCATAAACTACGTAGACATTTTTTTCGGCCATCTCAGACCCCCCCCCCCTCCCCCCTCGTAGACTTTTGTTCATACAAAATTTTCGAAATTTGTATGGAGCGTAGACTTTGGCCAGACCACCCCCCCCCCCTAAGAGTCTACGTAGTTTATGGACAGGCCCCTAAGCGTAAGCGTTATAGAGAAAGGCCGGAACATTTTAGCCTACCACTCAGTTGAAAGTACTGGCTATGTTAAACGTATTTAGCATACCCCGAGCAGAGTAAAAAAGCTCAATAATATCTCAATTTTACTCCTGGAACCTCATCATCATAGCACATTTAGCTCTTGGTAAGATCTAACCAATAGCAGAGTGCTATTTGATTGATCTTTGAATATCAAATTTTTGCTTTTTTTTCAATACTTTTACCTCTTATCTCAAACAAACCAATATAACATTTTGATCGTCAGTACTTGACCTCTGCCCGGGACGGCCTATACAAGCGTCTCATGGTAAACGTATCGCTGAGGAGCTCGAATCTACAAACCAGATAGACGTTCCGTCTAGGTACAACCCGAACACTGATTTCGATTCATGCTGCGTTTTCCAAAGCAACAAGCCTAATCAATTTTATCAGTTTGTTCGGGCATATGTTTCTTCTTGATATGTGGATTTGCTTTTCAACCAACAAGCAGATAATCGAGTCGTAGCTTAGATTTCGGGAATTGAAGTATTTGCAACTGATTCGAGACTACACATGTTTGTGACTATTATGTTGAACAATCTACACTAGAACAGCAATGTGTTGTGTATTGAAAACATTGTTCCCTAGCTAGATCATAATCTTCCATGGACCCTCGTCTCTATGTGATTTATTCAATGTGACCAGTTTCAACAAGCTTTGACATTTAACTGAGCTACGTAATATATTGACCAGGTTTAGGTAAGGATTAACTCTTTCAGGACGGATGGGTCATTCACATCTTGCTGGTGGCTAGATTGATTGGCAGAAAATCTTGTCCAGAAGGAGATAAAGTTTGCATATCTAGAGCTATTATTTTCTGAATCGAGCGAAAGACAACATGTTGTTAGTCAACTTGTCACCTTTCTAAAAGGCCTACAGCTGAACGCACATGTAACCATTAGTACTGGTTCACAGCCCATGATCACAAAGCATCCCGCGTGTTTCGCGTATAATTTAATCGAAACCCAAATCCAACCGACTGAATGAATAACTGCTTTGTGCAGAAGGGGACCTAGGGGGAGGAGACCCCGAAAAAATCGCTCACAACGAAGGGGCCCGGGCAAGAGAAGCGAGGGAAGCCTTTCCAACGCGAGCGGGGCGATTCGGCGAACCGTTCGTTCGTTCGACTGCAATAAACTTTTTGATAGCGACTTTAGTGCGGCGATAAAAGCAACCAGGCATACAAATATGCACAGCGAGCGCGCCGCGAAACAGCGTAACAGGAACCTCGACTCTCGAACCTGCTCCTCTCTCTTCTCGACGAGTGGTGGTCCACTTTTGGCGGTCGCGAGCACGTTTTGCGAGTGAAACGCGCACGCACAGCTGCCTCTGCCTTCCTCTTGGAGGTGCGGCGCGGCAGCAGTCTGATGATGACGTTTTGCTCAAAATTTGCACGAAGCCCAAGGAACGCCGCGATTCGCGCCATGAGCAATCGAATGTAGCGAAAGATGCCAACCAACAAATGTGAACGGGTCTCTCGCGCGCAGCGAAAGATTGGCGAGCGAATAACTTGAAAATGATTTCAGGTTAGTTGACATTTGCTTTCCGGATTAAACATCTAATACCCAAATTTTTTATTTTGATCTAAGTACCATTTTTCGTCATCTAAAATCGATTTGGAAGATGATTCATTTCAATTCTCGATTTTGTGAATTTCGGTTTTTGATATTTCTAATTTTTATTTTTGAACATCCCCACAGTTTCATATTTTTCCTGGAAGCCTATTTTTGGGATACCGATTTTTTGAGACGAAAACATTTTGATATTTTATGATATTTTTTTAATATTTTTGTTTTTATTTTCATGAAACATTTTATTTTCCGTGTAATTTTAAGGAAAGTTATTTTAGAGTGTATTCGACTCCCTTAAACTATATTACTACGACAGAATGATTTTGGAAAATTTTAAAATATGTTAATTTATAACGATTCAATACAATATTTACAATGACTTCTGAAAGGCAACTAATACGTCATTTTTTCAATGATTTTTATAAAATATGAAGACGCTTTAAAAGACACCAAAAACCATTTTGAAATACACATAAGTCCTAAATATCAGCCAAAAATATGAAAGTGTTGGTTGTCCACGAAATAAAACAGTTTCGCGGGAATTGGTGACGGATCTTCGGAATTAGTTACCCAGGTAAAACAAGCGAGCTATCAGGATCAGGTATCAGATGGCCGGCTTCAGAAGCATGTTATCCTCCATTGGAACAATTGTGCCATCGCCATAATAAAGGTCTGTCCCTTAATTACGTAAGGGTTTATGGGGGACAAATCTTACGCGTCATACAAAAATATGTGGGTTCTCATACAAAAATCTTACAAGGGAAGGAAGGGGTATCGAAAAATCGCAAAAAATCTTTACGTTATTCATGGACCGCCCCTAAAATCCCATTTCATCATCCACCTAAGGGAAAACGAAGTAAAGGTTGGACAGGCTGGGAAATAAGAAAAGATACCTTGGAAGATTATACTAACGCAGTGGAGCGGACCTGGTGTGGTGGTTAGAGCACAAGACTATCACGCCCGAGGACCTGGGATCGAATCCCACTCCCGACATACTCACATAATGTGGGTTCTTCCTTCGGAAGGGAAGTAAAGCGTGGGTCCCGAGATGAACTAGCCTAGGGTTAAAAATCTCGTTAATACAGACAAAAAAAAATACTAACGCATAAGCGTACCACAATGGGTTTGAACAGCGTCCTGAAATTACGCATAAAGCATAAAGAGAGCCTACACTGAAATAAATGTTGTGATGGAAACTACCGATTCCATAGTAAAATTACTAACCGTACCTATGATTCTCAACCGACAACAAAATCTGTTAAGATAACTGAAATATGCTTGAAATTACAATGCATTGTAGTTATTTCAACTAAAAGCATAGTCGTCTCAACAACAAAACGTTGTTAATTTTTCCAGGACACGCATTTTACAACACAGTATGGTTAAAAATACAATGCTCATTTGTTAAATTAAGATTATTTTTGGTAATGTTAACTGCACTGCTAGTTAAGTTGACAGTGTTTTAGTGGAATTAACTGGAAATTGTTGTCGGTTGAGAATCATAGGTACGGTTAGTAATTTTACTATGGAATCGGTAGTTTCCACAACAAAATTTATTTCAGTGTATAGACTTTCACCACAGCGGGTTAAGAACAACAGAACATCCTTAAGATTCATGTTTCTAGTCAGTTTCACTTAAGGCGAAACTGGACGCGTTTTCTCATTTTTTTAGTTATTGATTTTTTTTATTAAATAACGAAGCAATATTTTCAAAATCGGATTTCATACACAGTTAGAGAAAGGATCGAGCCACCTCCTGGATTTTTTCAGGTGTAAAACTATTACCAATTTTTCATGAACCATATTTTTTTTAATTTCATTCAAAAATGGTTTCCTTAAAACTGAAAAACATTTTTCACCTGAAAAAATAGGAGATACCTTGATCCTTCCTCTAACTGTGTACGAAAACCGATTTTGAAAATAGGGTCTTGTCCCATTTGGGCAGGTGTACCTATTTTGGGCACTTGCCGCTATAACTAAGTCAATTTCAAACCGATTGATTTGAATTTTTGTACAGAGTTAGATACTGTACGTGCCTAACTCTATACAAAAACTCAAATCAATCGTTTTGAAATTGACTTAGTTATAGAGGCAAGTGCCCAAAATAGGTACACCTGCCCAAATGGTACAAGACCCTATTGCTTCGTTATTTAATAAAAAATCAAAAACCATAAAATGAGGAAATGCTTCCAGTTTCGCCTTAATAAGTGTTTACCGAGTACTCGGAAATGCAGTTGCGCAAAAACTGGACAGTTACCTATCAAATGATACGAAGTTCCATAATCGGATTCACATCTATCACATACAAATGAATCAGCTTGCTGAATATTCGCCACGTGATAAATAGTTGAGTCGGCAGTCAGTCCAGAGGGTTTCATGAGTGCTTCAGTTTTTTGTTTTTATTTCTGTGTATTTTAACGAGGTTTCACGAGGTTTTAGTGGCGTTCCAGAGGGCTTTAGGAGGGTGTTGGTTTCACGGGCGTTCCAGGGTTTTCTAGCCGGATTCCCTAGAGTCTCAGGGGTGTTCTTGGGGGTTTCAGTTGACTTCAGAAGCGTTCCATAGGATTTCAGGGATGTTTCACGCTTTTCATCAGGGTTCAGGGGGTTCCAGTAGCGTTCTAGGGATTTTAAAAAGTTTCAGGGGCATTCCAGAGAGTTTTGGGAGTGCTCCAGAGGGCTTCAGGGGTCCTGTGGGAGTTTCAGAAGCGTTTCATGGGGTTTCAGAAACGTTCCTGAGTGTTTCAGTGGGTTTCAGGATCGTTCCAAGGGTTACATGAGCGCTACAGGGAGTATCAGCGCAGTGTTGAAAAATTCGTTTCGTAATATCTAAATTCAACCACATACAGCTCATTTTAGAAGCTGAACCTGAGAATATGGTATATGAAAAACTTGTGCGGCTAGACCAGTTCTACTAGAAAGTCACGGAAAACCCACTCTTTTTCGAATATTTAAGATAAATGTCACGGACTACCTTCGAAAAATACCAATTGATATTCACCATGAATATCATTTGCATTTTTCGAAGGTAGTCCGTGACATTTACCTTAAATATTCGAAAAAGAGCGGTTTTCCGTGACTTTCTTGTAAAACTGGTCTAGCCGCACAAGTTTTTCATATACCATATTCTCAGGTTCAGCTTCTAAAATGAGCTGTAGGTGGTTGAATTTAGATATAACGAAATGACTTTTTCAGCACTCAGGAGTGTTTCCAGTTTTAGGGGTCCCAAGAGCGTTCCAGGGGATTTCAGGAGTTTTCAGGGGCGTTCCATAGGGTTTCAGAGACGTTCTAGCAGGTTGCAGAAGCGTTCCAGGAATTTTCAAAGAATTCAAAGGGCGTTCCACGGGGTCCTAGGGAGTTTACATGGGGTTTCAAGAGCGTTTCAACAAGCATTTTTACCGTACAACATATGAACAAACCGTTCTTAGACTTCATTTTACAAATTATGTCCGAATAAGCTGTTATTCAGCTATCATTGTTAGTTGTTCCTTCATATCGTCCCCTTAATGCTAGAACTAGGTAACTGGTTTTGCGAAATCGCAAGTAATTTGTTTATATCTGAACGTACACCACAATAAACACAAGTTTGTCAATTGAAAATCTGAAAACACATATTAATTCAACTTTTAAGACCAATAAAGAGTTTGTTTTATACCGGGATAAGTTTTACCAGCCATTTTTATCTGCACTTTCCAAAACGAGTTACCTAGTTCTAGCATTAAGGGGGCGATAATATATCCCTGATATTACCTGCAATTTCTCTGAACATCCGTGCAACATCTATGAAAACCCTCTAAATTCTCCCGGAATCACTCGGAAACCCTTCCGGAACCCTCTTGAAATCTTCCGAGAATCCTTAAAACTCCCTTAGAAGCCCTAATGAATCCCTAGGACCTCCGAGAACCCCTCCGAAACCCTTCTGAAACTCCCATGAAGCTTGAAATTGAAAATGAAAAATCTGTTCGGTTATCGGAATGAACCGTCCAACAATGAGCGACAATCGATCAACATTAGGATGAGCCAGCTTACGAATGCGTTCAACATTTAGGTTCTAGACATTCGATACACAGTGGCGTCTCGTCTATATCTAGGTCCACCCAATGTTTTAAGTTGCGTCCGAAATACTTTCGAAATGACTGAATTCATATCGGCTTGAAATGCACAGCAATCAACTAAAGACATAATAACAATAATACAAAAATACAGAACCATAGCATCATATGTAATTGATGGTTTATTGAACACATATTCTTGATTCGAAAGCACTACACATGTTCTATGGACACTAAAGGTAATTAATAAATAGTATTGAAATAACCTAAAATTATTCTACAAATAATAAACAAAACTTCAACTTATGGCGCACATCTCATCTCCACTAGAACATCGCTCTGGAAGAAGCTCTTGTTGCCCGTATCTTCGACGCTCAGCGTGACCATTTCGGTTGCGAGGGCACCACCGACCACACTTGCCGAAACTCCGCTTCTGACGCCATACTGAGACAGCTGGGTCACCCTTATCCAGTTGATGGCGGTTGTCTGTAAAGGGGGGAGCGAACGATTATCATCGATGACATGCACAAATCACGAAACTTTGGATTTCAGGCTTCTTACACTGATGAAATTGATCGTCTGCGGATCGGGTTGGAACTTGAAAATCTTCTTCGTCAAACACGTCACGTCGGCGGCGGCAAACGTCCCCAGCGTTACGATTTGGTTTCCGCCGTTCACCGGCCGGACTGATTCCACCAGCTGGGAAATGGTCACCACAGCGATCACCAGCACAATTCCTTGCCAGAATTTCATTTTTGCGACGACTTTTCGGAACTAACTGAACGCATCGACGGCAAGTGCGATGCATTTTATAGGCTTTCGCCAAAAGGGCTACAATTTTCGATGCAATGCAATGCAATAAACTGCTCGGTTCCGGTTTGCAAAAGTAGAAAGTAAGGAAGCCCGCGAATGGTTTTTTGGGGGATTCCTTTCTCCCAGTATGAAAAATGCACTAAAGTGTCGCTGTTGATTACATCCAAAAAAAAAAGCAGGATACGATCAGCACTGTCAAATGGATTGACTTTGGACCATTCGGAACATAAGTGATGCGAATGAATTACATATTATATAGCCGATGCGATCAACGTCTGAGAATTCAGACCCGTGCTGAGGGTAAGCAGGTTCGCATCCCAGTTGATCCTTCAGCTTCGTATCCTTTCAATATATCCGTGCTTGTCACGCGAAATGCAGATGCCAAAACGAAAAAAGAGCTTACAGTAAGTAACTGTGGAAGTTCTCATAGATTAGAAACAAGTTCAGTGCCAGTTGAGATGTTATGCCTAGAAGATTCATTGAAAGTTTTCAAAACATTGTGCTTTATAAGTTAAAACGGTTTTCATACCAAACATTTTTCGAATATAAAATTCAAAATTATGAATGAATCTTCAAAAAAATGGTGGAAATTGAACTAATAATAAATATGTAAACATCGAACTCAAAATCACACTCACAGCACCAAAGTACGGTAAGGTGTGTTGTATGTTGTTTCCGAAACCAGTTGATGTCGCATAAGTAGAAGGTGGAATCGAACAGAACGATGACGTTCGATTGTGATTATCAGGTCATTGGATTTAACGAGCATGGCTGCATTCCATTTTCTCCTAAATCAAGATCATACCAGCAATACTACTTAGACATCTCGCGCCTGTATTTACCATTAACAAGAAATCTCAAGTGATACAACCATATACGGATTCCAGCGATTAAAAACATATAAAACCACGGAGTCTTCTACAGAAACCCATAGCAACAAAATTACACTGAATTGCTTTAAACAGAAAACCGTACTAATATGTTAAACATCACTTAACTTATAAAAAGTCTGTGATTGCAAACTGAAACCACCAAGGGCTCGAATCCCGGTTTAATCGGAGAGTTTTTTTGGGATGGAGTTTCTTCAATATCGTAATCGTGGTGAAAAGGGAAAACTTTAACAAAACAAATCTCTCGGTTAACAAGTGGAGGGAAACCAATCGAACATCGAAGCTGAAAAGTCGGTTGTGTTCCAGTAGGGAAGTAACACTAGGAAAAAAAACAGAGACTGGGAAACAAGAATTTGCATTTTTCGCTTTCGTTCGTTTTCAGGCCAATCGCATCCATCGCATCGGCGGCCGGTCCACCAGTCAGACACAAACATGTCCCTGTCTCATTTGGCGGGGTTCTTTACGAGTTTCATTCACTTTTTCTCCGTAACCTTGATGACCGCTGCTTTCGCCCGATCAAATGGAAAATTTCGGGGCTTGACCATACATTTGGGTGAATTTGAATTATTTTTTATTACGGGAACGGGGTGTCTGTTTTGCTCATTGAATTTTCTTAAAAATCGTTACAATTTACACTCGTTAGATTTATAATTATCGCAAATTTAATGACTAAATTACTAATAAGTCTTTGTTATAACAGGGGCCCAACGTTTAATGTTTTGACCAAATAATCATACAACGTATTAGCTCAATAAATGCATTTTGAAATTTATTATCTATAGGTCTTCTTAAGACCTATTTTTTTTGTAAACCATTTTGAAAAAATCTTGAAAACAAAACATCCGAATTGAGAATATTAGAACGGAGATGAAGTTACCTTATGATGACGTTATTATGTATCATAACAGTAAAAGATGATGTTTTGATGATTCGGAATTGGCATTTTCAACGGCTGTGGTGAGCACTGTTACTTTCTTTTTCCGAAAAAGGTATTTATCTTAGTTTATTAAGCTCATAAAACTTTAACAACATATTTCGATTCGATTCAGTATCTAACTAGCGGCTAGTCTCACGGTGTGAAAAATTCGTGCAGTCAGAGCTTAGTATTTCATAGTGAGTTCCAAGAAGAAGAAACAATCGCTGCTATTGGATGTTGTTGATACTGGTTTGAGTTACTTAGGCGTGGTTTATGGTTTCTTTGATGGTCGGTGCTTGTCATTTGAAGTAAGGGTCACAGCAGGGATGGGAACAGTCACTTGAAAAGAGTTACACTCCCTTTCTATTTTCTCAGCTCAGGAGCATGCTATCAAAAAAGTGCATAGAAGATACAATCAACGGTCGCAGACGCATACCAAAGTCATAAGAAAACTATGCAGGCGACACTCCACGAGGTGAATGTAAATTACACTCACCTCGTGGAGCGATTCTCCATGTCACAACTTTGGTTTGCGTGTGCGACCTCTGGTATATTCGGAAAACTTTGAGATAAAACTACAAGGAAAAAGTGTTGTTTTTTATAGCATGCTTCTAGGCTGAGAAAATAGCAAGTGAGTGTAACTCTTTGTAAGTGAGTGCTCTCATGAGAATCGTTAGGCATTAATCATTTGAAATTGCACAACACTATTTGGGAGTTTCAGGAACCCAAGATGAACTAGCCTTTTAATTTGAGGAGCATTTAAGGAGGTTGGAGGACAAGTTTAAGGGAATGTCATGCAGGGTTACAAAACGGTATGAGGATCTAGGGAGGTTTCACGTGCAAGGTTAAAAAACATGACATTCCAATAAAACCGATGATTTTGAAAACCCTAAGGGGCTTACAATATCGATATCTCTCTTCGTTTTTATATTTCTTATCCAAAAGGAGTTACTGGCGACCCTTCAAAAGCTGTTGAACTCACAATTCGATAAAACATTTATCAGAGCCAACATTTAAAAAAAACGAATCCGCTTCTGGAAACAAATCTTCTATTAAATCCGGGGTGGTAAACTCTACCGAACCATTGCTAATGTTTACATGTTTCGTTAAAACTGTTTGAGCTTCGGTAAAATTGTGTTAAACTTCGGTAATCCGAACTTTTACCAAACTTGGAACAACCTAAACTGAGACAATAAAATAAGTGTGATTGTGTACTTTTGATGTGTAGAAGCTTGTGTAAGTATAAACATTATACACAGCTAGAGATCACTAGTAGGGTATCGAGTCGACTTAATTTTGAAAATGATACACCCTGTCTCTTTAGTATATGTCGCTGCAATGTTTTGGTCATGCCAATCGAAGCTTAATTGACAACGTATTTTCAAAAGCTGGGGAAGCAGTTTCTTTGGAGTGTTACAAATCGAAGATAATAAAACTTCTTCATGAACACACGAAACATGTTTTTTTCTTCATTTTGTTTTCAATTCTAGAGTGAAGGTCTCTACATTTTATCAAAATTCTATTACAAAATTCTATTGGGATTTTCAGTAAACTCTCTGGATTTTTTTTTTCAGGGATTTCTTGTATTACATCCTAGATGTGCTGCAAGCATTGATAATGACAAGAAAAATGATAAAAGTAGTCGATTCTATCATTTTTCAGCATTCTTTCAATTAATGGCTGTGTGTATGTAGACTACCCGGGCAGAGGTCAAGTACCGTAAACCGGGGTCAAATTGATCTCCGGGTCGAAATTGATCAGACGTTTTTCCGTTAGATAAGGTATGTTTTAAATGGTTTTCTCGCATTTATCATTTAGTATAGGGTTCCTACATCACGATACTTGAGAGGAAACTATGTAAAGTATGCTTAATCTAACTGAAAAACGTCTGATCAATTTCGACTCGGAGATCAATTTGACCCCGGTTTACGGTACTGACGATCAAAATGTGATATTGGTTTGTTTGAGATAAGAGGTAAAAGTACTGAAAATAATAGCAAAAATTTGCTCTTTAACCATCTAACCAATAGCAATGATATTTGAAGATCAATCAAATAGCTCACTGCTATTGGTTAGATCTTATCAAGAGCTAAAGGTGCTATGATGATGATGTTCCAGGAGTAAAATTGAGATATTATTTTCAGTACTTTTACCTCTTATCTCAAACAAACAAATATCACTTTTTGATCTCCGTTTCAAAATATGCTATTACATATTGAGTTTTTTTACTCTGCTCGGGTAAACTAGACTAGACTAGACCAGGGATTTCTTCAAGAGCTGCTGGGAGATTCTCATATGAGATTTTTCGTGATTTTTCTGTGGAAGCGGTAGAAAATGATGATTGCAATCGTTTGGCCACGGCCGACCCTATACATATACCACTGAGTCTGCACAAGTTCATGTGGATATGAGATTGTTTTTGGGTTATGGTTGGCAGGGGGCGGTAGAGGGTTCACACATTGGTGCATGGATGCCATGCGAAAGGTGATAGACATAGTGTGTTGATCACTCTGAAGATGGTGAGGCACAGTCCTCTTGGTTGCATAATTTGTAGGCGTTTATCATATGACAGGTTGACATTGTACTGGGGAAAGTTGAAAGGAAGGGGGAAACAGCTTTTTAACCCGTTTCTGGTTCTAGCGATGGCTACAAATATAGGGTAATTTGCTAATTGTTGAACGTTTAGTGCTTGAATGTTTTTCAGTGCATAGTTCCACTGTAGTGGAAAAAAATGTTGCGGGAACCTAGTTCCCCCGGGAAAGTGACCTCCACACGATTGGCTCTGAAACCTAGCTTGCGGAAACTTGATGACAAGTGACCAGGACCGCCAAGTAAAAGTGGGCACTGTTTCGAGTGATTCGGAAACCCAGCTTGCGACACAACATGATTTCCAGAAAGTAGTTCATTGGAGAACATTTCAACATTTTTAGTGACTTTTGCCAGCTTTCGGGACGTTTGGGGAACCTGGCTCCCCCAGGGATGTGATCACTTTTTGAGGTATTCTGAAACCTAGCTTGCGACATACCAATCTTCATAATTTGTCAAAACATGTTCATTAGAGTACATTCCGACAATTTTCAAAGAATTTAAGCGTTTTCCGGAAAATTTTGGAAACTTGGTTCCCTAGGTGTCACGTGACCAGTCTCCCATGGGATCACTGTTTTGAGTGGTTCGGACACCCAGTTTGTGACACATCAATTTTCATTGTTTCCTCAAACTACCTCATTGAAGTATGTACTTATCATGGTTGCGTCATTCACCTGGACGTCCCGGGAAAGTGGTTCCCCCAAAGAAGTGGTCACTTTTTGGGATACTCTGAATACTAGCTTGCGACACACCAATCGACATGATTTTCCCAAACTACCTCATTGGAGAAGAATTCAGCATTGTTTGGTGGCTTTGATAACTCCCTGGGACGTTCCGAGAGCCTGGTTTCTCCAGTATGATGATTGATGAAGAACTTGGTCACTTCCCAGGATATTCTGTGTGCTGGTAGTTCGCGGCGATTAGAACAATAATAACATCCCAGGATATTCTGGAAACTTGGTTCTCTAGGTGACACAGACTGTGAAGGAAGTGGCCACAGTTTGAGTGATTCTGAAACCTAGTATGCGACACATCGAACTTCATGATTTCCCAAAGCTTATAGGAGAACACTTCAATATTTGTGATGGCTTAAGCCCCCTCCCGGGATGTTCTGAGAACCTGGTTGCTTCGTGAAAGTGGCCCCATGTTTAGTTATTTAGAAACCTATCTTGTAACACACCACTCTTTTTTCATGGTTTGCTAAAATAAGTTCATTTAAGTACTCGCTACACTCTACGGCGAACCTAGCACCCGGAAAACTAAAATATTTATTTTTAATACTAACGCAATCACATATTGATTCCGACAATACCCATTGAGGAGCCCCCCGTTCCGCTGTCGGGAACATAAACAAAACTCACAAGTTCCAGCTGCAACATCAAACAACATTTCCTCCGACAAAAAAGGAAGGTTCACTAAAAGTTTCCACGACACCCCGTTGTTTTCGGGAGCGTATGTTATCTAATAGATGTACACTTGATGTTGCATTGGAAATACAACACGGGAGGTAGTTTTTCCAGGGTAGGAAATGATTTAATAAGTTTAATGGGAAAACAAATATTTCCGTAGAGCCAACCTGCCACAAAAAAAACAAAAATATTTACATTTATTTCTAACATAATCTGTCAGAAGATGCATTGTTGTTTCAAACATGAATTGCATTAGCTTCAAATTGACAATTCATTTAAATTTACCTCAAATATTTTAGATTTCGACATAGTTTTTTTCTACGTGTAATTCCTGGCACTGATCAATAATGATTGAGTTTATTCTTGCAGCTTTGAAACGCTTCCAGCACAAAAACAATCAGCAAAAGAAATTTCTGAATTTCATCAACATTTTTCTGAATTTCAGCACAATGTTGCTGATCAACTGTCCAAATTGCTGGATGGTTCAGCAAGTTGAAAAATAATTGCCTGATACTCAGTAATTCGTATTGCTGAATGGAATCAGCACAAAAAATAGCTAAATTTGTTGAATACCAGCAAAAAAATGCAGTGTATGTACATCAGCTTATGTTATGTAATGTAAAAACATATTGTAAAACAACAACAATTTCCTTCAAATAATAAGCTTGAATAATTGTTCCTTGAATTCTATTTCCATCTAGATCACGTTTATTTCGGGTGCATCATAAATTAATTTCCCATCACACCTTCTACGTGACACTATTATATATAGGATCGTCAACAATTATTATTAGGCCGTAATTGTGTATTCGAAAAGTTGGCCAAATTCTTCGCAATCCAAATCAAATCATACGAAATTGGAATATCTTAAATTATTGGCTTTTTTCCATCTGATATGATGGGAATTAGCGCATATGACTAAGTAAATTTCTACCCTACATCGTCTTGCAAGTAACAATAAGCTTCATTAAAAATATAAATCTTCATACAGTCTTCCAGCAGTAAGCTTTTAAATTGAGATGGATGTAGCTTTAGAATAACGACCAACATATTGAAGTTAATATCCACCAGATCATGAAACGCCATCACAGTACCACAAAGAAATATTTCTCTGTGGTTGTGAAAAACGATGTTTCAAATGCAGAAAACCCATGCACCTGCATCTTCCCCAGGACGAAGACAACTGTTTGTTCTCAATTTATCGACAGAAAAAAGCAATTGATTGCAATAATTAAGTAGCTTTTGCTGCATTCCGCAGCAGTGAAGTATACAACTTTGAAAGAGCTTCTGAATTGAAGGTTTGTTCAACAAGTGAATCTGGCGAAGTGAAAATTGAACGGTGATGAAGAACAATGCGGCTAGCTTCTGCTTTGATGCGGTTGCCTTCGGCATACGCAAAACGAGAAAAACTGTGAAGTCGTAAGTGGAGTGAAATTACAACGTGATATTTTGCGCAATTATTCGATTTCCAGTGCTTTAGGGGCTAATAAATAGGGAGATTTAAAAGTCTACATCTTTTTGCTTCTATCTAATGAGTCATTGCCAAAAGCAAGTCAGAATATCTTTAATTATTGGATGTGTTTACATCTGATATGACGGGAGTTAGCGCACTTAAATTTCTACCAAAATTGTAATGTAACGTTAAATAAATGATGAAAATGTTCGAAGGCTGGAACCGCAACATCAAATTACAAATAGTTTGTGTAGTATTACAAAAGCTTAATTTTGAGCGAAGCTTTCCTAATTATAAGTAACTTTTTATATTGGCCATCGATATTAGTTCTTAAAATGGAATATGAAAATAATGCGAAATCATATGAAATCAGCATCAAGTTGAAACTATTTCAATCGTTCTTCTGCACTTGATTTGCGAGCTAGAATATCCAAGAAAAGAAATGATTTGCTTCACCACTCAGCTCATAGTAATTTCAATAATTAATGCATACTTGGTGTATGTTTATTGAAAAAAAAAACAACGACAGAAGCCATTCCACAGAAGGACGCTTCGTTCAAATTAAGCCATTTTCAGAATTAATTGTACCAGCTCCTGGGAAAGGACCGGTTTCGAAGTTCAGCATACTCATATTGAGTGCAGAGAAACCTGGAACTGGTTACGCATAGACCACGTGAACTAGTATCGCGCCGGCAAATCATGTCAAGTGTCGATCGATCTTCTACAGTTTCGCGATGCATCACACTCGTATTCTTTCTTCAATGTATAAATCGAACTGATCCAAGCAAAGAAAGCAAAATACTGTGAATATTTTTTAACTTCAATGCAATTTATGTACGCAACTTGGGTCTGTCTATTGATTAGCTAATTTGGAAAATCGTTATTTTATTTGTAGGGGAAGATCATTTCATTAGCCAATGCCATTTCTCACAGATTGTCAGAGAAACAACATCTCCACAGTTACGTCAACATTTAGACATCCGAAGTTCAAACCCTCATCTACCATCTATGCGCCACAAACACCCGCGGGGTGCAAAATTTTATCTTTTCAAGTCTAGTGGAGACAGTAGTAGCCGCGACAGCAAGCAGCATAGTATCGCTAGAAGCAGCAAATAAATAAATAAAGCAGAAAAAAAACATCCATCGAATGCCGCTGGCTGGGATAAAAGTTTCAAAGACCTCTGACTTGGCGACTTTTGCCAATATAAGAGGGCAACTTGTTGTTGTTGTTGTCGTTGATAAGCAACCTCGATTGTATCCGAGGAGAGTTGTCCGGACAGCACCGCAATGTCGATATGCCGGTTTTGGGTCGGTCGGTCGGTTCATTCGTGCCGGTCAACGAGACACGACGCGACGCACAACAGCAGCGGAGGCAATCACTTTCTGAACTTTTGATCCGTCCCTCAGAGATGGTGACGATGATGATGATGACGACAAGGAAGTTGGAGGATGCCGACGATCGAAAGGTTGTACATATCAGGGATTTCCAAGTTCTACTATAGTATATGCTACTGATTTTTTTTGTTGAAAGAATTTCTTGGATTTCACAAGCATTATTGATATCTAGGTTAAAAACCTACTTCGTCATATGCGTTAATTCCCGTCATATCAGACGGAAAATAGCCGATAATTACAGATATTCCAGCTTACCTGTGCCAATGGCTTATCAGATGGAAGCAAAAAGATGTAGCACTGGAAATCGAATAATTACGCAAAATTTCACGTTTCAACTTCACAATTTTCTGCGTTTGCTGAAGGTAACAGTAATAGTTGTCTTCGTCTAGGAAGGATACAAGCAACTGTGTGCGTGAATTTTCTGCGTACGAAACATCGTATTTCACAACCACAGAGAAAGATTTCTTCGTTGCACTGTGATGGCGTATTATGACCTGCTTGACAAAAATATCAATTGAAATATTTTGGTCGTTATTCCAGAGCTGTCTTCATATCAATTTAAAACTTTTTGTTCAATCGTACATTGAACACAAGATTTGATTTGGATTGCGAAGAAATTGTCCGACTTATCATATAACCACCTACGGTCAAATCATAATTTTTGACCATCCTATGTACAATAGTGTCACGTGGAAGATGTGCAGGGAATTGAATTCAGGTTATGCCCAAAATAAACGTGGACTAGACGGAAACAGAATTCGAGGGATAATTATTCAATCTTATTGTTTTAAGGAAATTAAAGTTACTTAACAATATTTTTATATGATAGTAATTGATATCAAATTGACCATGAAGCATTAGGCGAGGTGCAAGAATAAGCTCGATCATTATTGGCCGGTGCTTAGTTAGACGGAAATTAGATAAAAACCCTTAAGGCCGTTCTGTCAAAGTGTTTCAGTTATTTATGGAATCTTGAAAGTTCTTATGTTTTTCAACTACATACTCTTTCTCCATTTGTAAGAAGTAGAGCGATCAAGGTTTGCAAACAATGCAACAACCTGGAAAACGTTGGAAGCTACTGATCTTCTCGTCCCCACACTAAAACGAGCCCCGGGGTCATCGAAAGGCAAGGATGGCAAGCGTTAAAGAGATCAATACGTTAATAGCCGCGTGTCGCGAAAGCAGGAACAAGTTGTACAGCTCCGGGTTCGGCGGCAATGTTATTAATTTTCTCGATTCTGATCGCTACCGCAACGAACGAACAACCAGTCAGTGGAGCGCAGAATGGGCTTCACACGATCGATCCAGTAGGGGTTGACCGACCGATCACAACCGGCTCCCGGACCAGCGAAAGAACTCCAATGTGTAGGTACGGCTTGATGAAGGGATCCTAGTTTTGCGTGAGTTGTCAATCGATTATGGCGAAGTGGACGGGGTGGTGGTGCACGGAAAACAGCATTTCTGCCATAGCTTCGACGATGGTGATGGGCTATGTAACAGCATGCGCTTCTGTATCCAATAAGCTGTGTTACCGACGAATCATTAATAATCATAAAGTAGGTGCACGGTGTACAGAAGAGCAGGGATGAGTGGGAACTCGCGGAAGACGAAGAACGAGGCGATAATTAATCGCGTAGTCTGGAAGTGCGTGGCCAGAGGATGAAACGCTTACGGAGGAAGCTGTAGCGAGTGGGTTTTTAGTTCGTTAGTGCGAACATTGACGTGGTTTCTAGATGTTTTCATCTTAAGGACAGACTTGTTATGATCCCAAAATGGCTGCCACAATGGCCGACTTCGGCACCTACTCACGATTTCGAGCGCACAAATCTCTTCGTAAACAAAACCAGCGTACTTGATCTTCTCATTTTAAGCTTATTACAAGTGAGCAACAGCAGAATAATAAAATGTACTGCTGTTTGAAGCTTTCTTCTTGAGATTTGTGCGTCTGAAGTTTTGATGCATTGTTGAAGCGGGATTTCAAGACGTTTGTCCTTAAGGTATAAAACCGTTTATACGAGCTAGGTGGTATTAAAAGAATTCGAACTGTTAGTAGTTCTGATAAAATTCAATAAAACGTAAGACTATGCATTTGATTGAACCCACCAACTTTAAGACAAGAAAGGTACAAGCTTGAGCAACTCAAGGCAAAGAAAAAGAGTGATTTTCTTGGAGATTTTTCCAGAGATTTCTCTCGGGAATTCGGTACATAATCTTTTTTTTTTGTATTAACGAGATTTTTAACCATAGGCTAGTTCATCTCGGGCCCCACGCTTTACTTCCCTTCCGAAGGAAGAACCCACATTTTGTGAGTATGTCGAGAGTTGGCTTCGATCCCAGGTTATCGGCGTGATAGTCTTGCGTTCTAACCACCACACCAGGTCCACTCTACAGGTACATTATCTTTTAAAAATTCTTCCAATGATGGAGGGAAGGAAGGACATACTTATTTATAAATTAACTTTCATATCATGTATTTGTTTTAAAGAGACTACAATTTCTCAAAATCAATAAGATTGAATAATTATCTCTCGTATTCTGCTCCCGTCTGCGTCTAATATTCGTCTATTTTGGGCACAACCAAAATTCAATTCCCGGCACATCTTCTACGTGACACTATGGTACATAGGACGGTCAAAAATCATGATTTGACTGTTTGTGTTTATTCGAAAAGTCGGTCAAATTCTTCGCAATCTAAATCAAATCATGTTGTTGAAGTACGATTGAGCAGAAAGTTATAAACTGCGATGGATGTAACCTTAGAATCACGACCAAAACATTTCAATTTATATTTTTGTCCACCAGAACGAAGGAATCTTTCTCTGTGGTTGTGAATTACAATGTTTCGTATGCAGGAAATCCACGCACACATTTGCTGCATCCTATCTACACGAAAACTACAAACATTTTAGCGACGGGAAAAGCGATTGATTTGATTGTTTGAACAGTTTTTGCTGCATTCCACAGAGGTGAAATCCAATTTTGAAGTGCCACAGCGCTTTTGTGGGTTGTGAATTACTTCGATATCCAGTGCTAAAGAGGCTGGTTATCGATAGTCTACATCTTTTTGCTTCCATCTAATGAGGCATAGCCAATAATAAGTAGGAATATCTATAATGGTTGGCTATTTTCCGTCTGATGTGACGGGAATTACCGCATATGACAAAGTAATTTTTTACCCTACATTGTCTTGAAATTGGAGGACGATCTGCGGACCCTACGCAGAGTGCGGAACTGGAGCCAAACAGCCATGGACCGAGTGGAATGGAGGCGGCTACTATGTACAGCAGAGGCCACCCCGGCCTTAGCCTGACCGGTAAGGTAAGTATGTGTGTGTGTGTGTGTGTGGTCCTTCTAACCCCCACTGTCCGGCAGTGGTATTATGGAAATTAGCTTTTTGCAACGCTTTTGTTTATGCTGATTGCAATTAGCTTAAGTCCGGGAGCTAGAGGGTGATAGCTCTATTGCAGATCCAGTGACCCATTTCAGAATGGCTGGAGAGACACGTCCATTCAGAAGTCACTTTCATATACAATAAGCCCCGCATGTCTGTATTACCGTTATCAAATGGATAATGATATTACATACACACTTCCGGGTTTGAAGTTGTTTTCTTCAAACCTAGCGCGTATTTAATTTATTGGAGGTAATATAATAAGTGAAGTGAATAATTGTTTCGATCTCACCATTTTCGATGTTCTGCTCCTTGTATTATCCATTCCATCATTATCCTTGTTTGCATTTGTTTTCTCCAGCAATGATTGGTTCTCCAATTTGTCCTCGTTCCTGATTCTCGGGATATTTAGCAGTTCCTATGCTCATATATTGCGTAGTAGATCCTATCCTTACTTGTGTATGACCTTTCGCTTAGTCATTGTCCTCTATTGGCTCCTGTTCGCATTACTTCGAATTGTAATCTTGCTTCGTTGTTCCCGCTTCCTTCTATCAGCTTATTGTTCTTTGTTGATTCTTTTTCTTTTTCCTTTAATTGATTCCCCACCTATTGATTGTAATAAAGATATAAATAAGTAAATAAAATAAATATCAAGTTATTTTTTTATTTTGAGGCGAGACAATAAAAGAAGGAATTTCTCTTTAGATTGGTTCCAGTATTTTTCCCGCTTTTGTTTTTATTTATTTTTATTAATTAATTGTACAATCTTGGTTATATGTAGTTTTATTATATAGAAAGGCTGCATCCTTTGTTTCCAGTACGTGTCCAGAGCTGTCAGTATAGGCTTGGATAGGTTTGACTACTGGCTGGGTAATAATCGCCACCGTATTACGGATCATCCATATGCGTATGACTTCGAATGCATCAGATGAAGAGACGTAATTTACTTGTCAGGCCCTACGGTTTATCGTGTGTTGGTCATATTACATATGAGCAACTTTAGTATCGTATGAAAGATCTATAAAGAAAAGGAATAAATAAGTATAACAGTAGTAATAATGTCCGTCCAAATTTCTTTCTTGTGGACATATAGGAACTATCTCGATGGGGTACCTATTTTGGGCACCATCCCGCTACAACACAGTCAATTCCGACCCAATCGACTCGATCCCCCGTACGCGGTAAGATACGTATAATAACTAGACGTGTACAAAAATACGACTCAACTGATCTGAAACCGATTGAGCTACAGCGGAAAACTATCCAAAACACCAGCCCAAGTTGTTCGCCACCCTACTACATAAACCCTGTATAACATTTTTACTATTGCTATACACAGCACAACATAATAGTAATTATAATTACAATAATTTTACTCTTCATCTACGCCTGACTCTGATTCTTCTTCACTACCTATTGTTTTATATATCTCTTCTGCTTGCTTTTTCAGTTCATTTTTATCTTTCGCTATTCTATTCCAATCTTCGTCTGTTATATTAGGTAACTTATTCTTATCTTCTCTTATTGCTGTCTTCCATGTTTTGGCTGGTCTTCCTATTTTTCTCTTTCTGCATTTTATTTTTTCTGCTATTTTCAGCGGATGTCCTTCTAATCTTCTCTGTATGTGTCCCCAATAATTTATTCTCATGACTCTTATTTTTTTAACTGCTGTCTTTCCATCAAGTAACTTTGAAGCTGTTATCCTTCCTTTTGGTTTTTCTCTACAATACTTAACCATTTCTCTTAATATCTGCATTTCATATCTAGTAATTGACTTCCTATTGCTTTTAACTAAGGTGGCTGTTTTTAATCCGTAAGTGATTGCTGGAGATATAACTGTTTTATACATTAGCTTAGCCAGATTCCAATTAGGTTTGTATTTTCTCAGGAATTCAATCATTATTTTACTACTACCTATTGCCAATTTACATCTTTTCCTTGAAGTTTGAGGTCTATCCAATGTTTCCGATAAATATGTTCCTAAGTATCTCATGGTATTTACAACTTCATAAGTCTCTCCATTTATTAGAACCTCTTTTGGTATATTTCTGTCTGACATTGGTTCTCTTATCATTATTTGACTCTTATTATTGTTTATCTCTAAACCTATTTTTTCTAACTCTATTTTTAAGATTTTGACAATATCCTCCACCTCTTCTAAAGTTTTAGCTATAATTAGAATGTCGTCAGCAAATACTAGAATTATTGGTAATTTATCATTATTCAGTTCCAAAAGGTTAACTCTAGAATATTTTCTTTTTACCTCCCTTAGTACATCTTGTAGAATAAGTGTAAATATATACGGTGATAACGGGCACCCTTGTTTAATCCCCTTAACTTTCATTTTTTCTTCTGTACTAACTCCATTCCACAGAATACAAGTTTTTTCTACATTCAGTGCTTGCATAACTCTACTTATAATGTGTTCAGGTACTAATAATTTACGGAGAACCCTCGGTATTTCTGCTATCTTAACATTGTCAAATGCTTTTCTTATGTCTATTGATGCTACTATTGTTGTTTCTCCTCCGTTCCATCTTTCCTCTAAAAATCGCCTAGCATAAAACATCTGATCATCTGTAGATCTATTGTTGGTGAATGCTGCTTGATGATAGTCTGGATCTCCTGCATATTCCTTGAGTCTTTGCATTAGCCATTTAGCATAAATTTTATATCCTAGGTTACACAAACTTATTCTTCTATAGTCTTTTGTTTCTTTTGGTTTTTTGCATTTTGGTATTGGTATTTGAACAGATTGTTTCCACTGCTCTGGTATACTATTAGTTTCCCATACTTTTTTGATTATGTTATATAATTCATCCACTGTTTCTTCGTTAGCATATTTAATAAATTCATTTTTAATTCCATCCTGTCCTGCCGCTTTCCCATTTGCTAAACCCCTTATAATGTCTCTTATCTCTTCTTTACTGGGTCCTTCCGTCAAACTTTCTTTATCAGGTTCTATTTCTATTGGAGTACCTTCGGTAAGTTCTAATTCTTCTGCCCATCTTTTGATTGAAATATTTGTTTTTTTAGGTTCTTTACTTCTCATAAAATTCCTCAAAAACCTATACGACCGTTTTATTCTTTCACCTATCTCATAGTCTTGTAACTCATTGTAAAATTTACAAACTTCTTTTTCGTTGTGTTCTTTTACCTTGCTAGCATATTCTTGTCTTCTAATACTGATATTTTGCCTAAACCAATCTGTGCCCATTCCTCTTTCCTTGGCTAACCTCATCTGCTTCCTGGCTTTCATAAGCTTCGTCATAGCTCTTTTCCTATTTGGAGTCAATGGCGTTTTCTTCCCTTCTAAAACCTTTTTTGCACTTTTAGTAACTTTCCTAGTAAATTCTGTATAAGCCTTGGTTGTATCAACTTTGTCTAATTCGATTCCATTATGTTTGTTTAATTCCTCAACAAATTATTTATTCTTCTCCTTTTCCTTTAGAGCGCTTGGTTGTAACATTTTATTTAAAATTTTCTGTATTCTCTCTTCTTTCTTTTGATCTGTGTATATTCCTACTTTGACTAGTTTGTGATCGCTTTGAATTGTTGTCCAAACTGCTCTTACAAATTTTGTCTTTACTACCGATTCCTGAGCTACAACTACATGGTCAATTTGTGATTGTTTATTTCCATTGGTCCAAGTGATTAATACAGATTCGTCAAATCTCATTGATATAATGTTCATTTTATGTATCTTTAGAAAATTTTTCATATATTCTCCATTCTCGTTTGTGTGTGTATGCCCTATAAATTTTCCTAGCCTATCCATGTCGTCCTCATCTGAGTCCTCTATACCTATCTGAAAATTGAAATCTCCTAGAATAATTGATCTATTTTTTCTTGGATGCCCATTTATAAACGTTCCTAGTTGCGCGAAAAATGAATTAGCATTTGCATTTGGTGCATGTACATTAACTATCAACCAGTCTTCTGATTGTCCTTCATATTCCATAATGGCTGTCATCACATTCTTACTTGTATCCCTTACGTCCCTAAGTCCTACTTTTCCTCCTTTTTTGATTAGAAAAGCTAACCCTCGCATATTATTCCCGTGTGTTCTATCTGACATAATCCTGACAAAGCCTGACCGGTAAGGTAAGTATGTCTTGAAATTAAAAAAAAAATTAGTCTTCATCCAGCCAAGATTTTTCACCTTCAAAAAAGTAGAAAAACGGGTAAAACTGTTTTGTATTTCGACAAATTTTGATGAAACAATTTTCGAAAACTTTTCTAGTTTAGGATTCCGGAGACATGGATACCTGGTCCAAATGATTCCGGAGTTATTGCTTGCCTTGGTGTACTTTAATGGGCCACATGCTTTGCCCAACCATTCCGATAGGCTAAAAGGATAGTATCTTCGGTGAATTTATTTAGCAGGCTAAGCACTATCTGAAAATGCCAACGTTGTTGAGATTCGTCCACTAGGCGGCGGCGCCAGGGTCAAAAATTCTCCAACTGCTTTATCTCAGACTCCCGATAAAATAGAATGCTACCGTTGTGGAGCGGACATGGTATGATAGTTAGAACACGTGACTATCACGCAGCGGACCTGGGGTCACTGGCGTAGCCACGGGGGGGGATTTAGGGTTAAACCCCCCCAGAGCCAACATTTGTGGAACAAATTTTCAGTATAAAGCGCACAGACAATTTCTGGCTACGCCACTGCCTGGGGTCGAATCCCACTCGCGACAAACTCACAAAAATGTGAGTTCTTCTTTCGGAATTAACCCTCTAATACCCAACCCCGCCTTTAGACGGAGTATAGTTTAAGCATTTTCTTTTCGGAAATTTGTCCAAGAGTATTCAATCAAAACTTCCCTCACGGGTTCTTTCAAAAAACTTTCAAAGATTCATTCGAAAATTTCCTTCAGAGATTTGTTTATAAATTCCTCTTATTCTACAAATTCCACAAAGACTTCTTTCAAAGCATCTTGCATGATTTACTCCCGAAATTCTTCCATTTTTTTTTCAAAAAATTATTAATTAATTTGAGTAGGAATTCCTCCAGGGATTCTTTTACACAATCGATCAGATTCCTTCAGAAATTTCTTTAGACAGACATTTATTCATAAATTGCTATAGAGATTCCAATAATAAAACTTTCAGCGATGCCTTCAGACACTATTAACGAGTTTTACAGAAAATGTATCGAAAGTTCCTTGAAAAATGTGTACTGGTAACGGAAATTCTCCCAACGATTTCACCAGAAATTCCTCATCCACTTCCAATTTCTCCAGAAATTACACTATAGATTCCTACAGAAGTTTTACAATTTCTGTCAGAAAATCTTCCAGGGATTTGTTTAGAAATTCCTCAAGAGACTCTTTTAAAAAATGTGAGATTCGTTCGGGATTTTTTGCAGGGATTTCTATAGAAACTACCCTAGGGCTTCCTTCACTATTTTTTCGAGGGATTTTTCCAGAAAATCTCCCATGGGTTTTATTATAAATTTGACTAATTGTTTCTTCAGAAATATTTTCAGATATTCCTCCAGGGATTTCTTCAGAAATTTCTCCAAGGATAACTCTGGAAAAACTTCCACAGATTTTTCGATAAGTCTTCCATGGACCCTTGCCGAAATCCATCTTAGGATTCTTTCACGAGTTATTAAAAAAAATCTCCCAGGGATTCTTAAAGAAATTCTTCCAGGGACTCCTTTGGAAACACCTCATAGATTTACTCTAAAAAAATATGCAGGAAACCCTAACGAAATTCAGTCAGAAATTCTTTCACAAAATCTTCTAGGGATTCCTTTAGACTTTAGAATGTCCTCCAGAAATTTCTCCAAGAGCTGCTTAAGAAAGTCTTGC
>NW_026917443.1:0-99000 GCF_035046485.1 Aedes albopictus
CAAGCTGTAAAAATATCTATGAGCGCTTTGTAAGTAATCTCAAATGAAATTGAGCTATTATTCGTCTTAAAACCTCAGAAAACATGCATTTTCTCTTAAAAGGGAAAAGATTAATTAACTCGACAGAACATTTTTTCCAATGTTATGGTGCGTCTTGCCTCATTGTTGCAGTGCATTTTACCCCGAGCATGGGTGCATACTGCCCCGCATAAACATACGAAGCCGTAATGGTGGTCTTCACAAAAAACGTTATTTTCAAAATCTGAGCTATATTAAGGCTGAAGTTTTGTTTGAGATCGCTTAGAATGCAAGTTTTTGCAATAAATGCATGCAATAAAACAATAATTGAATGCCCTTTTATATGCATTTGGACGCATCTTCCTTAACTGGAGCGTATTACCCCAGAATAAGTGTGTGCTGAAGTTTCCAACTTTTTTTTATTTGTCACGGACTTGTATAAACTGGAACAATGCAAATGTGCACAATTTTTTCTGATTGGAAATTACGGCCACGAAGAAACAAACACCGAGAAAAAATTCTACTCAGTGGTGATTTCAGAGTAAGACCAACTCAGTCACTGAGTAGAAAGTTTTCTCGGTAAATTTTAAACGCCAAAATGTATGCACAGAAAATCAACCGTATACATATTATAAGATAAAGAGAAATATGTATATCCAATCAAGCGACAGTATCGCAAACGTAACATGAGCATGCATGGGGAGTACGCAGAGTGTGATTTTACTATATATAATATACTTATGTTTCAGTTCAGTTCAGTGAAGTGAAGTGAATTATTTTTGGAAAATGTGCACCACGTGGGTGGTGGTAGTAATCACATTAACCATTTTACATGGTTATTTTGAAAAAAAGCTTTTTTGACTTAAAAATAAAGCTGCTTAGTCGTCGACTAACCGTGACTAAGGAGGACGACAGGGCTGATCAAATTTTTTTGTCAATTTGAATTGCCAAAAAAGCTCTCAAATTACGTTTTATTAATTTTTGGGGGTGGTCGTGGGTACCAACTTTTGCCAAATCTCATTTACACTCAATTTGGTATGGTCAGGGCGTCAACAGTGTACACCCAAAATGGTCGAAAATAACGTTTTATTAAATTTTGCTTCCTGAGGGGGTGGTCGTGGGTACCGACTTTTGTCAAATCCCATTTACACTCAATTTGGTATGGTCAGGGCGTCAACAGTGTACACCCAAAATGGTCGAAAATAACGTTTTATTAAATTTTGCTTCCTGAGGGGGTGGTCGTGGGTACCGACTTTTGTCAAATCCCATTTACACTCAATCTGGTACGGTCAGGGCGTTAACACTGAACACTCAAAATGGTCAAAAATAACGTTTTATTAAATTTTGCTTCCTGAGGGGGTGGTCGTGGGTACCGACTTTTGTCAAATCCCATTTACACTCAATCTGGTACGGTCAGGGCGTTAACACTGAACACTCAAAATGGTCGAAAATAACGTTTTATTAAATTTTGCTTCCTGAGGGGGTGGTCGTGGGTACCGACTTTTGTCAAATCCCATTTACACTCAATCTGGTACGGTCAGGGCGTTAACACTGAACACTCAAAATGGTCAAAAATAACGTTTTATTAAATTTTGCTTCCTGAGGGGGTGGTCGTGGGTACCGACTTTTGTCAAATCCCATTTACACTCAATCTGGTACGGTCAGGGCGTTAACACTGAACACTCAAAATGGTCAAAAATAACGTTTTATTAAATTTTGCTTCCTGAGGGGGTGGTCGTGGGTACCGACTTTTGTCAAATCCCATTTACACTCAATCTGGTACGGTCAGGGCGTTAACACTGAACACTCAAAATGGTCAAAAATAACGTTTTATTAAATTTTGCTTCCTGAGGGGGTGGTCGTGGGTACCGACTTTTGTCAAATCCCATTTACACTCAATCTGGTACGGTCAGGGCGTTAACACTGAACACTCAAAATGGTCAAAAATAACGTTTTATTAAATTTTGCTTCCTGAGGGGGTGGTCGTGAAGTGAAGTGAATTATTTTTGGAAAATGTGCACCACGTGGGTGGTGGTAGTAATCACATTAACCATTTTACATGGTTATTTTGAAGAAAAGCTTTTTTGACATAAAAATAAAGCTGCTTAGTCGTCGACTAACCGTGACTAAGGAGGACGACAGGGCTGATCAAATTTTTTTGTCAATTTGAATTGCCAAAAAAGCTCTCAAATTACGTTTTATTAATTTTTGGGGGTGGTCGTGGGTACCAACTTTTGCCAAATCTCATTTACACTCAATTTGGTATGGTCAGGGCGTCAACAGTGTACACCCAAAATGGTCGAAAATAACGTTTTATTAAATTTTGCTTCCTGAGGGGGTGGTCGTGGGTACCGACTTTTGTCAAATCCCATTTACACTCAATTTGGTATGGTCAGGGCGTCAACAGTGTACACCCAAAATGGTCGAAAATAACGTTTTATTAAATTTTGCTTCCTGAGGGGGTGGTCGTGGGTACCGACTTTTGTCAAATCCCATTTACACTCAATCTGGTACGGTCAGGGCGTTAACACTGAACACTCAAAATGGTCAAAAATAACGTTTTATTAAATTTTGCTTCCTGAGGGGGTGGTCGTGGGTACCGAATTTTGTCAAATCCCATTTACACTCAATCTGGTACGGTCAGGGCGTTAACACTGAACACTCAAAATGGTCAAAAATAACGTTTTATTAAATTTTGCTTCCTGAGGGGGTGGTCGTGGGTACCGACTTTTGTCAAATCCCATTTACACTCAATCTGGTACGGTCAGGGCGTTAACACTGAACACTCAAAATGGTCAAAAATAACGTTTTATTAAATTTTGCTTCCTGAGGGGGTGGTCGTGAAGTGAAGTGAATTATTTTTGGAAAATGTGCACCACGTGGGTGGTGGTAGTAATCACATTAACCATTTTACATGGTTATTTTGAAGAAAAGCTTTTTTGACATAAAAATAAAGCTGCTTAGTCGTCGACTAACCGTGACTAAGGAGGACGACAGGGCTGATCAAATTTTTTTGTCAATTTGAATTGCCAAAAAAGCTCTCAAATTACGTTTTATTAATTTTTGGGGGTGGTCGTGGGTACCAACTTTTGCCAAATCTCATTTACACTCAATTTGGTATGGTCAGGGCGTCAACAGTGTACACCCAAAATGGTCGAAAATAACGTTTTATTAAATTTTGCTTCCTGAGGGGGTGGTCGTGGGTACCGACTTTTGTCAAATCCCATTTACACTCAATTTGGTATGGTCAGGGCGTCAACAGTGTACACCCAAAATGGTCGAAAATAACGTTTTATTAAATTTTGCTTCCTGAGGGGGTGGTCGTGGGTACCGACTTTTGTCAAATCCCATTTACACTCAATCTGGTACGGTCAGGGCGTTAACACTGAACACTCAAAATGGTCAAAAATAACGTTTTATTAAATTTTGCTTCCTGAGGGGGTGGTCGTGGGTACCGACTTTTGTCAAATCCCATTTACACTCAATCTGGTACGGTCAGGGCGTTAACACTGAACACTCAAAATGGTCAAAAATAACGTTTTATTAAATTTTGCTTCCTGAGGGGGTGGTCGTGGGTACCGACTTTTGTCAAATCCCATTTACACTCAATCTGGTACGGTCAGGGCGTTAACACTGAACACTCAAAATGGTCAAAAATAACGTTTTATTAAATTTTGCTTCCTGAGGGGGTGGTCGTGAAGTGAAGTGAATTATTTTTGGAAAATGTGCACCACGTGGGTGGTGGTAGTAATCACATTAACCATTTTACATGGTTATTTTGAAGAAAAGCTTTTTTGACATAAAAATAAAGCTGCTTAGTCGTCGACTAACCGTGACTAAGGAGGACGACAGGGCTGATCAAATTTTTTTGTCAATTTGAATTGCCAAAAAAGCTCTCAAATTACGTTTTATTAATTTTTGGGGGTGGTCGTGGGTACCAACTTTTGCCAAATCTCATTTACACTCAATTTGGTATGGTCAGGGCGTCAACAGTGTACACCCAAAATGGTCGAAAATAACGTTTTATTAAATTTTGCTTCCTGAGGGGGTGGTCGTGGGTACCGACTTTTGTCAAATCCCATTTACACTCAATTTGGTATGGTCAGGGCGTCAACAGTGTACACCCAAAATGGTCGAAAATAACGTTTTATTAAATTTTGCTTCCTGAGGGGGTGGTCGTGGGTACCGACTTTTGTCAAATCCCATTTACACTCAATCTGGTACGGTCAGGGCGTTAACACTGAACACTCAAAATGGTCAAAAATAACGTTTTATTAAATTTTGCTTCCTGAGGGGGTGGTCGTGGGTACCGACTTTTGTCAAATCCCATTTACACTCAATCTGGTACGGTCAGGGCGTTAACACTGAACACTCAAAATGGTCGAAAATAACGTTTTATTAAATTTTGCTTCCTGAGGGGGTGGTCGTGGGTACCGACTTTTGTCAAATCCCATTTACACTCAATCTGGTACGGTCAGGGCGTTAACACTGAACACTCAAAATGGTCAAAAATAACGTTTTATTAAATTTTGCTTCCTGAGGGGGTGGTCGTGGGTACCGACTTTTGTCAAATCCCATTTACACTCAATCTGGTACGGTCAGGGCGTTAACACTGAACACTCAAAATGGTCAAAAATAACGTTTTATTAAATTTTGCTTCCTGAGGGGGTGGTCGTGGGTACCGACTTTTGTCAAATCCCATTTACACTCAATCTGGTACGGTCAGGGCGTTAACACTGAACACTCAAAATGGTCAAAAATAACGTTTTATTAAATTTTGCTTCCTGAGGGGGTGGTCGTGGGTACCGACTTTTGTCAAATCCCATTTACACTCAATCTGGTACGGTCAGGGCGTTAACACTGAACACTCAAAATGGTCAAAAATAACGTTTTATTAAATTTTGCTTCCTGAGGGGGTGGTCGTGAAGTGAAGTGAATTATTTTTGGAAAATGTGCACCACGTGGGTGGTGGTAGTAATCACATTAACCATTTTACATGGTTATTTTGAAGAAAAGCTTTTTTGACATAAAAATAAAGCTGCTTAGTCGTCGACTAACCGTGACTAAGGAGGACGACAGGGCTGATCAAATTTTTTTGTCAATTTGAATTGCCAAAAAAGCTCTCAAATTACGTTTTATTAATTTTTGGGGGTGGTCGTGGGTACCAACTTTTGCCAAATCTCATTTACACTCAATTTGGTATGGTCAGGGCGTCAACAGTGTACACCCAAAATGGTCGAAAATAACGTTTTATTAAATTTTGCTTCCTGAGGGGGTGGTCGTGGGTACCGACTTTTGTCAAATCCCATTTACACTCAATTTGGTATGGTCAGGGCGTCAACAGTGTACACCCAAAATGGTCGAAAATAACGTTTTATTAAATTTTGCTTCCTGAGGGGGTGGTCGTGGGTACCGACTTTTGTCAAATCCCATTTACACTCAATCTGGTACGGTCAGGGCGTTAACACTGAACACTCAAAATGGTCAAAAATAACGTTTTATTAAATTTTGCTTCCTGAGGGGGTGGTCGTGGGTACCGACTTTTGTCAAATCCCATTTACACTCAATCTGGTACGGTCAGGGCGTTAACACTGAACACTCAAAATGGTCAAAAATAACGTTTTATTAAATTTTGCTTCCTGAGGGGGTGGTCGTGGGTACCGACTTTTGTCAAATCCCATTTACACTCAATCTGGTACGGTCAGGGCGTTAACACTGAACACTCAAAATGGTCAAAAATAACGTTTTATTAAATTTTGCTTCCTGAGGGGGTGGTCGTGAAGTGAAGTGAATTATTTTTGGAAAATGTGCACCACGTGGGTGGTGGTAGTAATCACATTAACCATTTTACATGGTTATTTTGAAGAAAAGCTTTTTTGACATAAAAATAAAGCTGCTTAGTCGTCGACTAACCGTGACTAAGGAGGACGACAGGGCTGATCAAATTTTTTTGTCAATTTGAATTGCCAAAAAAGCTCTCAAATTACGTTTTATTAATTTTTGGGGGTGGTCGTGGGTACCAACTTTTGCCAAATCTCATTTACACTCAATTTGGTATGGTCAGGGCGTCAACAGTGTACACCCAAAATGGTCGAAAATAACGTTTTATTAAATTTTGCTTCCTGAGGGGGTGGTCGTGGGTACCGACTTTTGTCAAATCCCATTTACACTCAATTTGGTATGGTCAGGGCGTCAACAGTGTACACCCAAAATGGTCGAAAATAACGTTTTATTAAATTTTGCTTCCTGAGGGGGTGGTCGTGGGTACCGACTTTTGTCAAATCCCATTTACACTCAATCTGGTACGGTCAGGGCGTTAACACTGAACACTCAAAATGGTCAAAAATAACGTTTTATTAAATTTTGCTTCCTGAGGGGGTGGTCGTGGGTACCGACTTTTGTCAAATCCCATTTACACTCAATCTGGTACGGTCAGGGCGTTAACACTGAACACTCAAAATGGTCGAAAATAACGTTTTATTAAATTTTGCTTCCTGAGGGGGTGGTCGTGGGTACCGACTTTTGTCAAATCCCATTTACACTCAATCTGGTACGGTCAGGGCGTTAACACTGAACACTCAAAATGGTCAAAAATAACGTTTTATTAAATTTTGCTTCCTGAGGGGGTGGTCGTGGGTACCGACTTTTGTCAAATCCCATTTACACTCAATCTGGTACGGTCAGGGCGTTAACACTGAACACTCAAAATGGTCAAAAATAACGTTTTATTAAATTTTGCTTCCTGAGGGGGTGGTCGTGAAGTGAAGTGAATTATTTTTGGAAAATGTGCACCACGTGGGTGGTGGTAGTAATCACATTAACCATTTTACATGGTTATTTTGAAGAAAAGCTTTTTTGACATAAAAATAAAGCTGCTTAGTCGTCGACTAACCGTGACTAAGGAGGACGACAGGGCTGATCAAATTTTTTTGTCAATTTGAATTGCCAAAAAAGCTCTCAAATTACGTTTTATTAATTTTTGGGGGTGGTCGTGGGTACCAACTTTTGCCAAATCTCATTTACACTCAATTTGGTATGGTCAGGGCGTCAACAGTGTACACCCAAAATGGTCGAAAATAACGTTTTATTAAATTTTGCTTCCTGAGGGGGTGGTCGTGGGTACCGACTTTTGTCAAATCCCATTTACACTCAATTTGGTATGGTCAGGGCGTCAACAGTGTACACCCAAAATGGTCGAAAATAACGTTTTATTAAATTTTGCTTCCTGAGGGGGTGGTCGTGGGTACCGACTTTTGTCAAATCCCATTTACACTCAATCTGGTACGGTCAGGGCGTTAACACTGAACACTCAAAATGGTCAAAAATAACGTTTTATTAAATTTTGCTTCCTGAGGGGGTGGTCGTGGGTACCGACTTTTGTCAAATCCCATTTACACTCAATCTGGTACGGTCAGGGCGTTAACACTGAACACTCAAAATGGTCAAAAATAACGTTTTATTAAATTTTGCTTCCTGAGGGGGTGGTCGTGGGTACCGACTTTTGTCAAATCCCATTTACACTCAATCTGGTACGGTCAGGGCGTTAACACTGAACACTCAAAATGGTCAAAAATAACGTTTTATTAAATTTTGCTTCCTGAGGGGGTGGTCGTGAAGTGAAGTGAATTATTTTTGGAAAATGTGCACCACGTGGGTGGTGGTAGTAATCACATTAACCATTTTACATGGTTATTTTGAAGAAAAGCTTTTTTGACATAAAAATAAAGCTGCTTAGTCGTCGACTAACCGTGACTAAGGAGGACGACAGGGCTGATCAAATTTTTTTGTCAATTTGAATTGCCAAAAAAGCTCTCAAATTACGTTTTATTAATTTTTGGGGGTGGTCGTGGGTACCAACTTTTGCCAAATCTCATTTACACTCAATTTGGTATGGTCAGGGCGTCAACAGTGTACACCCAAAATGGTCGAAAATAACGTTTTATTAAATTTTGCTTCCTGAGGGGGTGGTCGTGGGTACCGACTTTTGTCAAATCCCATTTACACTCAATTTGGTATGGTCAGGGCGTCAACAGTGTACACCCAAAATGGTCGAAAATAACGTTTTATTAAATTTTGCTTCCTGAGGGGGTGGTCGTGGGTACCGACTTTTGTCAAATCCCATTTACACTCAATCTGGTACGGTCAGGGCGTTAACACTGAACACTCAAAATGGTCAAAAATAACGTTTTATTAAATTTTGCTTCCTGAGGGGGTGGTCGTGGGTACCGACTTTTGTCAAATCCCATTTACACTCAATCTGGTACGGTCAGGGCGTTAACACTGAACACTCAAAATGGTCGAAAATAACGTTTTATTAAATTTTGCTTCCTGAGGGGGTGGTCGTGGGTACCGACTTTTGTCAAATCCCATTTACACTCAATCTGGTACGGTCAGGGCGTTAACACTGAACACTCAAAATGGTCAAAAATAACGTTTTATTAAATTTTGCTTCCTGAGGGGGTGGTCGTGGGTACCGACTTTTGTCAAATCCCATTTACACTCAATCTGGTACGGTCAGGGCGTTAACACTGAACACTCAAAATGGTCAAAAATAACGTTTTATTAAATTTTGCTTCCTGAGGGGGTGGTCGTGGGTACCGACTTTTGTCAAATCCCATTTACACTCAATCTGGTACGGTCAGGGCGTTAACACTGAACACTCAAAATGGTCAAAAATAACGTTTTATTAAATTTTGCTTCCTGAGGGGGTGGTCGTGGGTACCGACTTTTGTCAAATCCCATTTACACTCAATCTGGTACGGTCAGGGCGTTAACACTGAACACTCAAAATGGTCAAAAATAACGTTTTATTAAATTTTGCTTCCTGAGGGGGTGGTCGTGAAGTGAAGTGAATTATTTTTGGAAAATGTGCACCACGTGGGTGGTGGTAGTAATCACATTAACCATTTTACATGGTTATTTTGAAGAAAAGCTTTTTTGACATAAAAATAAAGCTGCTTAGTCGTCGACTAACCGTGACTAAGGAGGACGACAGGGCTGATCAAATTTTTTTGTCAATTTGAATTGCCAAAAAAGCTCTCAAATTACGTTTTATTAATTTTTGGGGGTGGTCGTGGGTACCAACTTTTGCCAAATCTCATTTACACTCAATTTGGTATGGTCAGGGCGTCAACAGTGTACACCCAAAATGGTCGAAAATAACGTTTTATTAAATTTTGCTTCCTGAGGGGGTGGTCGTGGGTACCGACTTTTGTCAAATCCCATTTACACTCAATTTGGTATGGTCAGGGCGTCAACAGTGTACACCCAAAATGGTCGAAAATAACGTTTTATTAAATTTTGCTTCCTGAGGGGGTGGTCGTGGGTACCGACTTTTGTCAAATCCCATTTACACTCAATCTGGTACGGTCAGGGCGTTAACACTGAACACTCAAAATGGTCAAAAATAACGTTTTATTAAATTTTGCTTCCTGAGGGGGTGGTCGTGGGTACCGAATTTTGTCAAATCCCATTTACACTCAATCTGGTACGGTCAGGGCGTTAACACTGAACACTCAAAATGGTCAAAAATAACGTTTTATTAAATTTTGCTTCCTGAGGGGGTGGTCGTGGGTACCGACTTTTGTCAAATCCCATTTACACTCAATCTGGTACGGTCAGGGCGTTAACACTGAACACTCAAAATGGTCAAAAATAACGTTTTATTAAATTTTGCTTCCTGAGGGGGTGGTCGTGAAGTGAAGTGAATTATTTTTGGAAAATGTGCACCACGTGGGTGGTGGTAGTAATCACATTAACCATTTTACATGGTTATTTTGAAGAAAAGCTTTTTTGACATAAAAATAAAGCTGCTTAGTCGTCGACTAACCGTGACTAAGGAGGACGACAGGGCTGATCAAATTTTTTTGTCAATTTGAATTGCCAAAAAAGCTCTCAAATTACGTTTTATTAATTTTTGGGGGTGGTCGTGGGTACCAACTTTTGCCAAATCTCATTTACACTCAATTTGGTATGGTCAGGGCGTCAACAGTGTACACCCAAAATGGTCGAAAATAACGTTTTATTAAATTTTGCTTCCTGAGGGGGTGGTCGTGGGTACCGACTTTTGTCAAATCCCATTTACACTCAATTTGGTATGGTCAGGGCGTCAACAGTGTACACCCAAAATGGTCGAAAATAACGTTTTATTAAATTTTGCTTCCTGAGGGGGTGGTCGTGGGTACCGACTTTTGTCAAATCCCATTTACACTCAATCTGGTACGGTCAGGGCGTTAACACTGAACACTCAAAATGGTCAAAAATAACGTTTTATTAAATTTTGCTTCCTGAGGGGGTGGTCGTGGGTACCGACTTTTGTCAAATCCCATTTACACTCAATCTGGTACGGTCAGGGCGTTAACACTGAACACTCAAAATGGTCAAAAATAACGTTTTATTAAATTTTGCTTCCTGAGGGGGTGGTCGTGGGTACCGACTTTTGTCAAATCCCATTTACACTCAATCTGGTACGGTCAGGGCGTTAACACTGAACACTCAAAATGGTCAAAAATAACGTTTTATTAAATTTTGCTTCCTGAGGGGGTGGTCGTGAAGTGAAGTGAATTATTTTTGGAAAATGTGCACCACGTGGGTGGTGGTAGTAATCACATTAACCATTTTACATGGTTATTTTGAAGAAAAGCTTTTTTGACATAAAAATAAAGCTGCTTAGTCGTCGACTAACCGTGACTAAGGAGGACGACAGGGCTGATCAAATTTTTTTGTCAATTTGAATTGCCAAAAAAGCTCTCAAATTACGTTTTATTAATTTTTGGGGGTGGTCGTGGGTACCAACTTTTGCCAAATCTCATTTACACTCAATTTGGTATGGTCAGGGCGTCAACAGTGTACACCCAAAATGGTCGAAAATAACGTTTTATTAAATTTTGCTTCCTGAGGGGGTGGTCGTGGGTACCGACTTTTGTCAAATCCCATTTACACTCAATTTGGTATGGTCAGGGCGTCAACAGTGTACACCCAAAATGGTCGAAAATAACGTTTTATTAAATTTTGCTTCCTGAGGGGGTGGTCGTGGGTACCGACTTTTGTCAAATCCCATTTACACTCAATCTGGTACGGTCAGGGCGTTAACACTGAACACTCAAAATGGTCAAAAATAACGTTTTATTAAATTTTGCTTCCTGAGGGGGTGGTCGTGGGTACCGACTTTTGTCAAATCCCATTTACACTCAATCTGGTACGGTCAGGGCGTTAACACTGAACACTCAAAATGGTCGAAAATAACGTTTTATTAAATTTTGCTTCCTGAGGGGGTGGTCGTGGGTACCGACTTTTGTCAAATCCCATTTACACTCAATCTGGTACGGTCAGGGCGTTAACACTGAACACTCAAAATGGTCAAAAATAACGTTTTATTAAATTTTGCTTCCTGAGGGGGTGGTCGTGGGTACCGACTTTTGTCAAATCCCATTTACACTCAATCTGGTACGGTCAGGGCGTTAACACTGAACACTCAAAATGGTCAAAAATAACGTTTTATTAAATTTTGCTTCCTGAGGGGGTGGTCGTGGGTACCGACTTTTGTCAAATCCCATTTACACTCAATCTGGTACGGTCAGGGCGTTAACACTGAACACTCAAAATGGTCAAAAATAACGTTTTATTAAATTTTGCTTCCTGAGGGGGTGGTCGTGGGTACCGACTTTTGTCAAATCCCATTTACACTCAATCTGGTACGGTCAGGGCGTTAACACTGAACACTCAAAATGGTCAAAAATAACGTTTTATTAAATTTTGCTTCCTGAGGGGGTGGTCGTGAAGTGAAGTGAATTATTTTTGGAAAATGTGCACCACGTGGGTGGTGGTAGTAATCACATTAACCATTTTACATGGTTATTTTGAAGAAAAGCTTTTTTGACATAAAAATAAAGCTGCTTAGTCGTCGACTAACCGTGACTAAGGAGGACGACAGGGCTGATCAAATTTTTTTGTCAATTTGAATTGCCAAAAAAGCTCTCAAATTACGTTTTATTAATTTTTGGGGGTGGTCGTGGGTACCAACTTTTGCCAAATCTCATTTACACTCAATTTGGTATGGTCAGGGCGTCAACAGTGTACACCCAAAATGGTCGAAAATAACGTTTTATTAAATTTTGCTTCCTGAGGGGGTGGTCGTGGGTACCGACTTTTGTCAAATCCCATTTACACTCAATTTGGTATGGTCAGGGCGTCAACAGTGTACACCCAAAATGGTCGAAAATAACGTTTTATTAAATTTTGCTTCCTGAGGGGGTGGTCGTGGGTACCGACTTTTGTCAAATCCCATTTACACTCAATCTGGTACGGTCAGGGCGTTAACACTGAACACTCAAAATGGTCAAAAATAACGTTTTATTAAATTTTGCTTCCTGAGGGGGTGGTCGTGGGTACCGACTTTTGTCAAATCCCATTTACACTCAATCTGGTACGGTCAGGGCGTTAACACTGAACACTCAAAATGGTCAAAAATAACGTTTTATTAAATTTTGCTTCCTGAGGGGGTGGTCGTGGGTACCGACTTTTGTCAAATCCCATTTACACTCAATCTGGTACGGTCAGGGCGTTAACACTGAACACTCAAAATGGTCAAAAATAACGTTTTATTAAATTTTGCTTCCTGAGGGGGTGGTCGTGAAGTGAAGTGAATTATTTTTGGAAAATGTGCACCACGTGGGTGGTGGTAGTAATCACATTAACCATTTTACATGGTTATTTTGAAGAAAAGCTTTTTTGACATAAAAATAAAGCTGCTTAGTCGTCGACTAACCGTGACTAAGGAGGACGACAGGGCTGATCAAATTTTTTTGTCAATTTGAATTGCCAAAAAAGCTCTCAAATTACGTTTTATTAATTTTTGGGGGTGGTCGTGGGTACCAACTTTTGCCAAATCTCATTTACACTCAATTTGGTATGGTCAGGGCGTCAACAGTGTACACCCAAAATGGTCGAAAATAACGTTTTATTAAATTTTGCTTCCTGAGGGGGTGGTCGTGGGTACCGACTTTTGTCAAATCCCATTTACACTCAATTTGGTATGGTCAGGGCGTCAACAGTGTACACCCAAAATGGTCGAAAATAACGTTTTATTAAATTTTGCTTCCTGAGGGGGTGGTCGTGGGTACCGACTTTTGTCAAATCCCATTTACACTCAATCTGGTACGGTCAGGGCGTTAACACTGAACACTCAAAATGGTCAAAAATAACGTTTTATTAAATTTTGCTTCCTGAGGGGGTGGTCGTGGGTACCGACTTTTGTCAAATCCCATTTACACTCAATCTGGTACGGTCAGGGCGTTAACACTGAACACTCAAAATGGTCGAAAATAACGTTTTATTAAATTTTGCTTCCTGAGGGGGTGGTCGTGGGTACCGACTTTTGTCAAATCCCATTTACACTCAATCTGGTACGGTCAGGGCGTTAACACTGAACACTCAAAATGGTCAAAAATAACGTTTTATTAAATTTTGCTTCCTGAGGGGGTGGTCGTGGGTACCGACTTTTGTCAAATCCCATTTACACTCAATCTGGTACGGTCAGGGCGTTAACACTGAACACTCAAAATGGTCAAAAATAACGTTTTATTAAATTTTGCTTCCTGAGGGGGTGGTCGTGAAGTGAAGTGAATTATTTTTGGAAAATGTGCACCACGTGGGTGGTGGTAGTAATCACATTAACCATTTTACATGGTTATTTTGAAGAAAAGCTTTTTTGACATAAAAATAAAGCTGCTTAGTCGTCGACTAACCGTGACTAAGGAGGACGACAGGGCTGATCAAATTTTTTTGTCAATTTGAATTGCCAAAAAAGCTCTCAAATTACGTTTTATTAATTTTTGGGGGTGGTCGTGGGTACCAACTTTTGCCAAATCTCATTTACACTCAATTTGGTATGGTCAGGGCGTCAACAGTGTACACCCAAAATGGTCGAAAATAACGTTTTATTAAATTTTGCTTCCTGAGGGGGTGGTCGTGGGTACCGACTTTTGTCAAATCCCATTTACACTCAATTTGGTATGGTCAGGGCGTCAACAGTGTACACCCAAAATGGTCGAAAATAACGTTTTATTAAATTTTGCTTCCTGAGGGGGTGGTCGTGGGTACCGACTTTTGTCAAATCCCATTTACACTCAATCTGGTACGGTCAGGGCGTTAACACTGAACACTCAAAATGGTCAAAAATAACGTTTTATTAAATTTTGCTTCCTGAGGGGGTGGTCGTGGGTACCGACTTTTGTCAAATCCCATTTACACTCAATCTGGTACGGTCAGGGCGTTAACACTGAACACTCAAAATGGTCAAAAATAACGTTTTATTAAATTTTGCTTCCTGAGGGGGTGGTCGTGGGTACCGACTTTTGTCAAATCCCATTTACACTCAATCTGGTACGGTCAGGGCGTTAACACTGAACACTCAAAATGGTCAAAAATAACGTTTTATTAAATTTTGCTTCCTGAGGGGGTGGTCGTGAAGTGAAGTGAATTATTTTTGGAAAATGTGCACCACGTGGGTGGTGGTAGTAATCACATTAACCATTTTACATGGTTATTTTGAAGAAAAGCTTTTTTGACATAAAAATAAAGCTGCTTAGTCGTCGACTAACCGTGACTAAGGAGGACGACAGGGCTGATCAAATTTTTTTGTCAATTTGAATTGCCAAAAAAGCTCTCAAATTACGTTTTATTAATTTTTGGGGGTGGTCGTGGGTACCAACTTTTGCCAAATCTCATTTACACTCAATTTGGTATGGTCAGGGCGTCAACAGTGTACACCCAAAATGGTCGAAAATAACGTTTTATTAAATTTTGCTTCCTGAGGGGGTGGTCGTGGGTACCGACTTTTGTCAAATCCCATTTACACTCAATTTGGTATGGTCAGGGCGTCAACAGTGTACACCCAAAATGGTCGAAAATAACGTTTTATTAAATTTTGCTTCCTGAGGGGGTGGTCGTGGGTACCGACTTTTGTCAAATCCCATTTACACTCAATCTGGTACGGTCAGGGCGTTAACACTGAACACTCAAAATGGTCGAAAATAACGTTTTATTAAATTTTGCTTCCTGAGGGGGTGGTCGTGGGTACCGACTTTTGTCAAATCCCATTTACACTCAATCTGGTACGGTCAGGGCGTTAACACTGAACACTCAAAATGGTCAAAAATAACGTTTTATTAAATTTTGCTTCCTGAGGGGGTGGTCGTGGGTACCGACTTTTGTCAAATCCCATTTACACTCAATCTGGTACGGTCAGGGCGTTAACACTGAACACTCAAAATGGTCAAAAATAACGTTTTATTAAATTTTGCTTCCTGAGGGGGTGGTCGTGGGTACCGACTTTTGTCAAATCCCATTTACACTCAATCTGGTACGGTCAGGGCGTTAACACTGAACACTCAAAATGGTCAAAAATAACGTTTTATTAAATTTTGCTTCCTGAGGGGGTGGTCGTGGGTACCGACTTTTGTCAAATCCCATTTACACTCAATCTGGTACGGTCAGGGCGTTAACACTGAACACTCAAAATGGTCAAAAATAACGTTTTATTAAATTTTGCTTCCTGAGGGGGTGGTCGTGGGTACCGACTTTTGTCAAATCCCATTTACACTCAATCTGGTACGGTCAGGGCGTTAACACTGAACACTCAAAATGGTCAAAAATAACGTTTTATTAAATTTTGCTTCCTGAGGGGGTGGTCGTGGGTACCGACTTTTGTCAAATCCCATTTACACTCAATCTGGTACGGTCAGGGCGTTAACACTGAACACTCAAAATGGTCGAAAATAACGTTTTATTAAATTTTGCTTCCTGAGGGGGTGGTCGTGGGTACCGACTTTTGTCAAATCCCATTTACACTCAATCTGGTACGGTCAGGGCGTTAACACTGAACACTCAAAATGGTCAAAAATAACGTTTTATTAAATTTTGCTTCCTGAGGGGGTGGTCGTGGGTACCGACTTTTGTCAAATCCCATTTACACTCAATCTGGTACGGTCAGGGCGTTAACACTGAACACTCAAAATGGTCAAAAATAACGTTTTATTAAATTTTGCTTCCTGAGGGGGTGGTCGTGGGTACCGACTTTTGTCAAATCCCATTTACACTCAATCTGGTACGGTCAGGGCGTTAACACTGAACACTCAAAATGGTCAAAAATAACGTTTTATTAAATTTTGCTTCCTGAGGGGGTGGTCGTGGGTACCGACTTTTGTCAAATCCCATTTACACTCAATCTGGTACGGTCAGGGCGTTAACACTGAACACTCAAAATGGTCAAAAATAACGTTTTATTAAATTTTGCTTCCTGAGGGGGTGGTCGTGAAGTGAAGTGAATTATTTTTGGAAAATGTGCACCACGTGGGTGGTGGTAGTAATCACATTAACCATTTTACATGGTTATTTTGAAGAAAAGCTTTTTTGACATAAAAATAAAGCTGCTTAGTCGTCGACTAACCGTGACTAAGGAGGACGACAGGGCTGATCAAATTTTTTTGTCAATTTGAATTGCCAAAAAAGCTCTCAAATTACGTTTTATTAATTTTTGGGGGTGGTCGTGGGTACCAACTTTTGCCAAATCTCATTTACACTCAATTTGGTATGGTCAGGGCGTCAACAGTGTACACCCAAAATGGTCGAAAATAACGTTTTATTAAATTTTGCTTCCTGAGGGGGTGGTCGTGGGTACCGACTTTTGTCAAATCCCATTTACACTCAATTTGGTATGGTCAGGGCGTCAACAGTGTACACCCAAAATGGTCGAAAATAACGTTTTATTAAATTTTGCTTCCTGAGGGGGTGGTCGTGGGTACCGACTTTTGTCAAATCCCATTTACACTCAATCTGGTACGGTCAGGGCGTTAACACTGAACACTCAAAATGGTCAAAAATAACGTTTTATTAAATTTTGCTTCCTGAGGGGGTGGTCGTGGGTACCGACTTTAGTCAAATCCCATTTACACTCAATCTGGTACGGTCAGGGCGTTAACACTGAACACTCAAAATGGTCGAAAATAACGTTTTATTAAATTTTGCTTCCTGAGGGGGTGGTCGTGGGTACCGACTTTTGTCAAATCCCATTTACACTCAATCTGGTACGGTCAGGGCGTTAACACTGAACACTCAAAATGGTCAAAAATAACGTTTTATTAAATTTTGCTTCCTGAGGGGGTGGTCGTGGGTACCGACTTTTGTCAAATCCCATTTACACTCAATCTGGTACGGTCAGGGCGTTAACACTGAACACTCAAAATGGTCAAAAATAACGTTTTATTAAATTTTGCTTCCTGAGGGGGTGGTCGTGGGTACCGACTTTTGTCAAATCCCATTTACACTCAATCTGGTACGGTCAGGGCGTTAACACTGAACACTCAAAATGGTCAAAAATAACGTTTTATTAAATTTTGCTTCCTGAGGGGGTGGTCGTGAAGTGAAGTGAATTATTTTTGGAAAATGTGCACCACGTGGGTGGTGGTAGTAATCACATTAACCATTTTACATGGTTATTTTGAAGAAAAGCTTTTTTGACATAAAAATAAAGCTGCTTAGTCGTCGACTAACCGTGACTAAGGAGGACGACAGGGCTGATCAAATTTTTTTGTCAATTTGAATTGCCAAAAAAGCTCTCAAATTACGTTTTATTAATTTTTGGGGGTGGTCGTGGGTACCAACTTTTGCCAAATCTCATTTACACTCAATTTGGTATGGTCAGGGCGTCAACAGTGTACACCCAAAATGGTCGAAAATAACGTTTTATTAAATTTTGCTTCCTGAGGGGTGGTCGTGGGTACCGACTTTTGTCAAATCCCATTTACACTCAATTTGGTATGGTCAGGGCGTCAACAGTGTACACCCAAAATGGTCGAAAATAACGTTTTATTAAATTTTGCTTCCTGAGGGGGTGGTCGTGGGTACCGACTTTTGTCAAATCCCATTTACACTCAATCTGGTACGGTCAGGGCGTTAACACTGAACACTCAAAATGGTCAAAAATAACGTTTTATTAAATTTTGCTTCCTGAGGGGGTGGTCGTGGGTACCGACTTTTGTCAAATCCCATTTACACTCAATCTGGTACGGTCAGGGCGTTAACACTGAACACTCAAAATGGTCGAAAATAACGTTTTATTAAATTTTGCTTCCTGAGGGGGTGGTCGTGGGTACCGACTTTTGTCAAATCCCATTTACACTCAATCTGGTACGGTCAGGGCGTTAACACTGAACACTCAAAATGGTCAAAAATAACGTTTTATTAAATTTTGCTTCCTGAGGGGGTGGTCGTGGGTACCGACTTTTGTCAAATCCCATTTACACTCAATCTGGTACGGTCAGGGCGTTAACACTGAACACTCAAAATGGTCAAAAATAACGTTTTATTAAATTTTGCTTCCTGAGGGGGTGGTCGTGGGTACCGACTTTTGTCAAATCCCATTTACACTCAATCTGGTACGGTCAGGGCGTTAACACTGAACACTCAAAATGGTCAAAAATAACGTTTTATTAAATTTTGCTTCCTGAGGGGGTGGTCGTGGGTACCGACTTTTGTCAAATCCCATTTACACTCAATCTGGTACGGTCAGGGCGTTAACACTGAACACTCAAAATGGTCAAAAATAACGTTTTATTAAATTTTGCTTCCTGAGGGGGTGGTCGTGAAGTGAAGTGAATTATTTTTGGAAAATGTGCACCACGTGGGTGGTGGTAGTAATCACATTAACCATTTTACATGGTTATTTTGAAGAAAAGCTTTTTTGACATAAAAATAAAGCTGCTTAGTCGTCGACTAACCGTGACTAAGGAGGACGACAGGGCTGATCAAATTTTTTTGTCAATTTGAATTGCCAAAAAAGCTCTCAAATTACGTTTTATTAATTTTTGGGGGTGGTCGTGGGTACCAACTTTTGCCAAATCTCATTTACACTCAATTTGGTATGGTCAGGGCGTCAACAGTGTACACCCAAAATGGTCGAAAATAACGTTTTATTAAATTTTGCTTCCTGAGGGGGTGGTCGTGGGTACCGACTTTTGTCAAATCCCATTTACACTCAATTTGGTATGGTCAGGGCGTCAACAGTGTACACCCAAAATGGTCGAAAATAACGTTTTATTAAATTTTGCTTCCTGAGGGGGTGGTCGTGGGTACCGACTTTTGTCAAATCCCATTTACACTCAATCTGGTACGGTCAGGGCGTTAACACTGAACACTCAAAATGGTCAAAAATAACGTTTTATTAAATTTTGCTTCCTGAGGGGGTGGTCGTGGGTACCGACTTTTGTCAAATCCCATTTACACTCAATCTGGTACGGTCAGGGCGTTAACACTGAACACTCAAAATGGTCGAAAATAACGTTTTATTAAATTTTGCTTCCTGAGGGGGTGGTCGTGGGTACCGACTTTTGTCAAATCCCATTTACACTCAATCTGGTACGGTCAGGGCGTTAACACTGAACACTCAAAATGGTCAAAAATAACGTTTTATTAAATTTTGCTTCCTGAGGGGGTGGTCGTGGGTACCGACTTTTGTCAAATCCCATTTACACTCAATCTGGTACGGTCAGGGCGTTAACACTGAACACTCAAAATGGTCAAAAATAACGTTTTATTAAATTTTGCTTCCTGAGGGGGTGGTCGTGGGTACCGACTTTTGTCAAATCCCATTTACACTCAATCTGGTACGGTCAGGGCGTTAACACTGAACACTCAAAATGGTCAAAAATAACGTTTTATTAAATTTTGCTTCCTGAGGGGGTGGTCGTGGGTACCGACTTTTGTCAAATCCCATTTACACTCAATCTGGTACGGTCAGGGCGTTAACACTGAACACTCAAAATGGTCAAAAATAACGTTTTATTAAATTTTGCTTCCTGAGGGGGTGGTCGTGAAGTGAAGTGAATTATTTTTGGAAAATGTGCACCACGTGGGTGGTGGTAGTAATCACATTAACCATTTTACATGGTTATTTTGAAGAAAAGCTTTTTTGACATAAAAATAAAGCTGCTTAGTCGTCGACTAACCGTGACTAAGGAGGACGACAGGGCTGATCAAATTTTTTTGTCAATTTGAATTGCCAAAAAAGCTCTCAAATTACGTTTTATTAATTTTTGGGGGTGGTCGTGGGTACCAACTTTTGCCAAATCTCATTTACACTCAATTTGGTATGGTCAGGGCGTCAACAGTGTACACCCAAAATGGTCGAAAATAACGTTTTATTAAATTTTGCTTCCTGAGGGGGTGGTCGTGGGTACCGACTTTTGTCAAATCCCATTTACACTCAATTTGGTATGGTCAGGGCGTCAACAGTGTACACCCAAAATGGTCGAAAATAACGTTTTATTAAATTTTGCTTCCTGAGGGGGTGGTCGTGGGTACCGACTTTTGTCAAATCCCATTTACACTCAATCTGGTACGGTCAGGGCGTTAACACTGAACACTCAAAATGGTCAAAAATAACGTTTTATTAAATTTTGCTTCCTGAGGGGGTGGTCGTGGGTACCGACTTTTGTCAAATCCCATTTACACTCAATCTGGTACGGTCAGGGCGTTAACACTGAACACTCAAAATGGTCGAAAATAACGTTTTATTAAATTTTGCTTCCTGAGGGGGTGGTCGTGGGTACCGACTTTTGTCAAATCCCATTTACACTCAATCTGGTACGGTCAGGGCGTTAACACTGAACACTCAAAATGGTCAAAAATAACGTTTTATTAAATTTTGCTTCCTGAGGGGGTGGTCGTGGGTACCGACTTTTGTCAAATCCCATTTACACTCAATCTGGTACGGTCAGGGCGTTAACACTGAACACTCAAAATGGTCAAAAATAACGTTTTATTAAATTTTGCTTCCTGAGGGGGTGGTCGTGGGTACCGACTTTTGTCAAATCCCATTTACACTCAATCTGGTACGGTCAGGGCGTTAACACTGAACACTCAAAATGGTCAAAAATAACGTTTTATTAAATTTTGCTTCCTGAGGGGGTGGTCGTGGGTACCGACTTTTGTCAAATCCCATTTACACTCAATCTGGTACGGTCAGGGCGTTAACACTGAACACTCAAAATGGTCAAAAATAACGTTTTATTAAATTTTGCTTCCTGAGGGGGTGGTCGTGAAGTGAAGTGAATTATTTTTGGAAAATGTGCACCACGTGGGTGGTGGTAGTAATCACATTAACCATTTTACATGGTTATTTTGAAGAAAAGCTTTTTTGACATAAAAATAAAGCTGCTTAGTCGTCGACTAACCGTGACTAAGGAGGACGACAGGGCTGATCAAATTTTTTTGTCAATTTGAATTGCCAAAAAAGCTCTCAAATTACGTTTTATTAATTTTTGGGGGTGGTCGTGGGTACCAACTTTTGCCAAATCTCATTTACACTCAATTTGGTATGGTCAGGGCGTCAACAGTGTACACCCAAAATGGTCGAAAATAACGTTTTATTAAATTTTGCTTCCTGAGGGGGTGGTCGTGGGTACCGACTTTTGTCAAATCCCATTTACACTCAATTTGGTATGGTCAGGGCGTCAACAGTGTACACCCAAAATGGTCGAAAATAACGTTTTATTAAATTTTGCTTCCTGAGGGGGTGGTCGTGGGTACCGACTTTTGTCAAATCCCATTTACACTCAATCTGGTACGGTCAGGGCGTTAACACTGAACACTCAAAATGGTCAAAAATAACGTTTTATTAAATTTTGCTTCCTGAGGGGGTGGTCGTGGGTACCGACTTTTGTCAAATCCCATTTACACTCAATCTGGTACGGTCAGGGCGTTAACACTGAACACTCAAAATGGTCGAAAATAACGTTTTATTAAATTTTGCTTCCTGAGGGGGTGGTCGTGGGTACCGACTTTTGTCAAATCCCATTTACACTCAATCTGGTACGGTCAGGGCGTTAACACTGAACACTCAAAATGGTCAAAAATAACGTTTTATTAAATTTTGCTTCCTGAGGGGGTGGTCGTGGGTACCGACTTTTGTCAAATCCCATTTACACTCAATCTGGTACGGTCAGGGCGTTAACACTGAACACTCAAAATGGTCAAAAATAACGTTTTATTAAATTTTGCTTCCTGAGGGGGTGGTCGTGGGTACCGACTTTTGTCAAATCCCATTTACACTCAATCTGGTACGGTCAGGGCGTTAACACTGAACACTCAAAATGGTCAAAAATAACGTTTTATTAAATTTTGCTTCCTGAGGGGGTGGTCGTGGGTACCGACTTTTGTCAAATCCCATTTACACTCAATCTGGTACGGTCAGGGCGTTAACACTGAACACTCAAAATGGTCAAAAATAACGTTTTATTAAATTTTGCTTCCTGAGGGGGTGGTCGTGAAGTGAAGTGAATTATTTTTGGAAAATGTGCACCACGTGGGTGGTGGTAGTAATCACATTAACCATTTTACATGGTTATTTTGAAGAAAAGCTTTTTTGACATAAAAATAAAGCTGCTTAGTCGTCGACTAACCGTGACTAAGGAGGACGACAGGGCTGATCAAATTTTTTTGTCAATTTGAATTGCCAAAAAAGCTCTCAAATTACGTTTTATTAATTTTTGGGGGTGGTCGTGGGTACCAACTTTTGCCAAATCTCATTTACACTCAATTTGGTATGGTCAGGGCGTCAACAGTGTACACCCAAAATGGTCGAAAATAACGTTTTATTAAATTTTGCTTCCTGAGGGGGTGGTCGTGGGTACCGACTTTTGTCAAATCCCATTTACACTCAATCTGGTACGGTCAGGGCGTTAACACTGAACACTCAAAATGGTCGAAAATAACGTTTTATTAAATTTTGCTTCCTGAGGGGGTGGTCGTGGGTACCGACTTTTGTCAAATCCCATTTACACTCAATCTGGTACGGTCAGGGCGTTAACACTGAACACTCAAAATGGTCAAAAATAACGTTTTATTAAATTTTGCTTCCTGAGGGGGTGGTCGTGGGTACCGACTTTTGTCAAATCCCATTTACACTCAATCTGGTACGGTCAGGGCGTTAACACTGAACACTCAAAATGGTCAAAAATAACGTTTTATTAAATTTTGCTTCCTGAGGGGGTGGTCGTGGGTACCGACTTTTGTCAAATCCCATTTACACTCAATCTGGTACGGTCAGGGCGTTAACACTGAACACTCAAAATGGTCAAAAATAACGTTTTTATTAAATTTTGCTTCCTGAGGGGGTGGTCGTGGGTACCGACTTTTGTCAAATCCCATTTACACTCAATCTGGTACGGTCAGGGCGTTAACACTGAACACTCAAAATGGTCAAAAATAACGTTTTATTAAATTTTGCTTCCTGAGGGGGTGGTCGTGAAGTGAAGTGAATTATTTTTGGAAAATGTGCACCACGTGGGTGGTGGTAGTAATCACATTAACCATTTTACATGGTTATTTTGAAGAAAAGCTTTTTTGACATAAAAATAAAGCTGCTTAGTCGTCGACTAACCGTGACTAAGGAGGACGACAGGGCTGATCAAATTTTTTTGTCAATTTGAATTGCCAAAAAAGCTCTCAAATTACGTTTTATTAATTTTTGGGGGTGGTCGTGGGTACCAACTTTTGCCAAATCTCATTTACACTCAATTTGGTATGGTCAGGGCGTCAACAGTGTACACCCAAAATGGTCGAAAATAACGTTTTATTAAATTTTGCTTCCTGAGGGGGTGGTCGTGGGTACCGACTTTTGTCAAATCCCATTTACACTCAATTTGGTATGGTCAGGGCGTCAACAGTGTACACCCAAAATGGTCGAAAATAACGTTTTATTAAATTTTGCTTCCTGAGGGGGTGGTCGTGGGTACCGACTTTTGTCAAATCCCATTTACACTCAATCTGGTACGGTCAGGGCGTTAACACTGAACACTCAAAATGGTCGAAAATAACGTTTTATTAAATTTTGCTTCCTGAGGGGGTGGTCGTGGGTACCGACTTTTGTCAAATCCCATTTACACTCAATCTGGTACGGTCAGGGCGTTAACACTGAACACTCAAAATGGTCAAAAATAACGTTTTATTAAATTTTGCTTCCTGAGGGGGTGGTCGTGGGTACCGACTTTTGTCAAATCCCATTTACACTCAATCTGGTACGGTCAGGGCGTTAACACTGAACACTCAAAATGGTCAAAAATAACGTTTTATTAAATTTTGCTTCCTGAGGGGGTGGTCGTGGGTACCGACTTTTGTCAAATCCCATTTACACTCAATCTGGTACGGTCAGGGCGTTAACACTGAACACTCAAAATGGTCAAAAATAACGTTTTATTAAATTTTGCTTCCTGAGGGGGTGGTCGTGAAGTGAAGTGAATTATTTTTGGAAAATGTGCACCACGTGGGTGGTGGTAGTAATCACATTAACCATTTTACATGGTTATTTTGAAGAAAAGCTTTTTTGACATAAAAATAAAGCTGCTTAGTCGTCGACTAACCGTGACTAAGGAGGACGACAGGGCTGATCAAATTTTTTTGTCAATTTGAATTGCCAAAAAAGCTCTCAAATTACGTTTTATTAATTTTTGGGGGTGGTCGTGGGTACCAACTTTTGCCAAATCTCATTTACACTCAATTTGGTATGGTCAGGGCGTCAACAGTGTACACCCAAAATGGTCGAAAATAACGTTTTATTAAATTTTGCTTCCTGAGGGGGTGGTCGTGGGTACCGACTTTTGTCAAATCCCATTTACACTCAATTTGGTATGGTCAGGGCGTCAACAGTGTACACCCAAAATGGTCGAAAATAACGTTTTATTAAATTTTGCTTCCTGAGGGGGTGGTCGTGGGTACCGACTTTTGTCAAATCCCATTTACACTCAATCTGGTACGGTCAGGGCGTTAACACTGAACACTCAAAATGGTCAAAAATAACGTTTTATTAAATTTTGCTTCCTGAGGGGGTGGTCGTGGGTACCGACTTTTGTCAAATCCCATTTACACTCAATCTGGTACGGTCAGGGCGTTAACACTGAACACTCAAAATGGTCGAAAATAACGTTTTATTAAATTTTGCTTCCTGAGGGGGTGGTCGTGGGTACCGACTTTTGTCAAATCCCATTTACACTCAATCTGGTACGGTCAGGGCGTTAACACTGAACACTCAAAATGGTCAAAAATAACGTTTTATTAAATTTTGCTTCCTGAGGGGGTGGTCGTGGGTACCGACTTTTGTCAAATCCCATTTACACTCAATCTGGTACGGTCAGGGCGTTAACACTGAACACTCAAAATGGTCAAAAATAACGTTTTATTAAATTTTGCTTCCTGAGGGGGTGGTCGTGGGTACCGACTTTTGTCAAATCCCATTTACACTCAATCTGGTACGGTCAGGGCGTTAACACTGAACACTCAAAATGGTCAAAAATAACGTTTTATTAAATTTTGCTTCCTGAGGGGGTGGTCGTGGGTACCGACTTTTGTCAAATCCCATTTACACTCAATCTGGTACGGTCAGGGCGTTAACACTGAACACTCAAAATGGTCAAAAATAACGTTTTATTAAATTTTGCTTCCTGAGGGGGTGGTCGTGGGTACCGACTTTTGTCAAATCCCATTTACACTCAATCTGGTACGGTCAGGGCGTTAACACTGAACACTCAAAATGGTCAAAAATAACGTTTTATTAAATTTTGCTTCCTGAGGGGGTGGTCGTGGGTACCGACTTTTGTCAAATCCCATTTACACTCAATCTGGTACGGTCAGGGCGTTAACACTGAACACTCAAAATGGTCAAAAATAACGTTTTATTAAATTTTGCTTCCTGAGGGGGTGGTCGTGAAGTGAAGTGAATTATTTTTGGAAAATGTGCACCACGTGGGTGGTGGTAGTAATCACATTAACCATTTTACATGGTTATTTTGAAGAAAAGCTTTTTTGACATAAAAATAAAGCTGCTTAGTCGTCGACTAACCGTGACTAAGGAGGACGACAGGGCTGATCAAATTTTTTTGTCAATTTGAATTGCCAAAAAAGCTCTCAAATTACGTTTTATTAATTTTTGGGGGTGGTCGTGGGTACCAACTTTTGCCAAATCTCATTTACACTCAATTTGGTATGGTCAGGGCGTCAACAGTGTACACCCAAAATGGTCGAAAATAACGTTTTATTAAATTTTGCTTCCTGAGGGGGTGGTCGTGGGTACCGACTTTTGTCAAATCCCATTTACACTCAATTTGGTATGGTCAGGGCGTCAACAGTGTACACCCAAAATGGTCGAAAATAACGTTTTATTAAATTTTGCTTCCTGAGGGGGTGGTCGTGGGTACCGACTTTTGTCAAATCCCATTTACACTCAATCTGGTACGATCAGGGCGTTAACACTGAACACTCAAAATGGTCAAAAATAACGTTTTATTAAATTTTGCTTCCTGAGGGGGTGGTCGTGGGTACCGACTTTTGTCAAATCCCATTTACACTCAATCTGGTACGGTCAGGGCGTTAACACTGAACACTCAAAATGGTCGAAAATAACGTTTTATTAAATTTTGCTTCCTGAGGGGGTGGTCGTGGGTACCGACTTTTGTCAAATCCCATTTACACTCAATCTGGTACGGTCAGGGCGTTAACACTGAACACTCAAAATGGTCAAAAATAACGTTTTATTAAATTTTGCTTCCTGAGGGGGTGGTCGTGGGTACCGACTTTTGTCAAATCCCATTTACACTCAATCTGGTACGGTCAGGGCGTTAACACTGAACACTCAAAATGGTCAAAAATAACGTTTTATTAAATTTTGCTTCCTGAGGGGGTGGTCGTGGGTACCGACTTTTGTCAAATCCCATTTACACTCAATCTGGTACGGTCAGGGCGTTAACACTGAACACTCAAAATGGTCAAAAATAACGTTTTATTAAATTTTGCTTCCTGAGGGGGTGGTCGTGGGTACCGACTTTTGTCAAATCCCATTTACACTCAATCTGGTACGGTCAGGGCGTTAACACTGAACACTCAAAATGGTCAAAAATAACGTTTTATTAAATTTTGCTTCCTGAGGGGGTGGTCGTGAAGTGAAGTGAATTATTTTTGGAAAATGTGCACCACGTGGGTGGTGGTAGTAATCACATTAACCATTTTACATGGTTATTTTGAAGAAAAGCTTTTTTGACATAAAAATAAAGCTGCTTAGTCGTCGACTAACCGTGACTAAGGAGGACGACAGGGCTGATCAAATTTTTTTGTCAATTTGAATTGCCAAAAAAGCTCTCAAATTACGTTTTATTAATTTTTGGGGGTGGTCGTGGGTACCAACTTTTGCCAAATCTCATTTACACTCAATTTGGTATGGTCAGGGCGTCAACAGTGTACACCCAAAATGGTCGAAAATAACGTTTTATTAAATTTTGCTTCCTGAGGGGGTGGTCGTGGGTACCGACTTTTGTCAAATCCCATTTACACTCAATTTGGTATGGTCAGGGCGTCAACAGTGTACACCCAAAATGGTCGAAAATAACGTTTTATTAAATTTTGCTTCCTGAGGGGGTGGTCGTGGGTACCGACTTTTGTCAAATCCCATTTACACTCAATCTGGTACGGTCAGGGCGTTAACACTGAACACTCAAAATGGTCAAAAATAACGTTTTATTAAATTTTGCTTCCTGAGGGGGTGGTCGTGGGTACCGACTTTTGTCAAATCCCATTTACACTCAATCTGGTACGGTCAGGGCGTTAACACTGAACACTCAAAATGGTCGAAAATAACGTTTTATTAAATTTTGCTTCCTGAGGGGGTGGTCGTGGGTACCGACTTTTGTCAAATCCCATTTACACTCAATCTGGTACGGTCAGGGCGTTAACACTGAACACTCAAAATGGTCAAAAATAACGTTTTATTAAATTTTGCTTCCTGAGGGGGTGGTCGTGGGTACCGACTTTTGTCAAATCCCATTTACACTCAATCTGGTACGGTCAGGGCGTTAACACTGAACACTCAAAATGGTCAAAAATAACGTTTTATTAAATTTTGCTTCCTGAGGGGGTGGTCGTGGGTACCGACTTTTGTCAAATCCCATTTACACTCAATCTGGTACGGTCAGGGCGTTAACACTGAACACTCAAAATGGTCAAAAATAACGTTTTATTAAATTTTGCTTCCTGAGGGGGTGGTCGTGGGTACCGACTTTTGTCAAATCCCATTTACACTCAATCTGGTACGGTCAGGGCGTTAACACTGAACACTCAAAATGGTCAAAAATAACGTTTTATTAAATTTTGCTTCCTGAGGGGGTGGTCGTGAAGTGAAGTGAATTATTTTTGGAAAATGTGCACCACGTGGGTGGTGGTAGTAATCACATTAACCATTTTACATGGTTATTTTGAAGAAAAGCTTTTTTGACATAAAAATAAAGCTGCTTAGTCGTCGACTAACCGTGACTAAGGAGGACGACAGGGCTGATCAAATTTTTTTGTCAATTTGAATTGCCAAAAAAGCTCTCAAATTACGTTTTATTAATTTTTGGGGGTGGTCGTGGGTACCAACTTTTGCCAAATCTCATTTACACTCAATTTGGTATGGTCAGGGCGTCAACAGTGTACACCCAAAATGGTCGAAAATAACGTTTTATTAAATTTTGCTTCCTGAGGGGGTGGTCGTGGGTACCGACTTTTGTCAAATCCCATTTACACTCAATTTGGTATGGTCAGGGCGTCAACAGTGTACACCCAAAATGGTCGAAAATAACGTTTTATTAAATTTTGCTTCCTGAGGGGGTGGTCGTGGGTACCGACTTTTGTCAAATCCCATTTACACTCAATCTGGTACGGTCAGGGCGTTAACACTGAACACTCAAAATGGTCAAAAATAACGTTTTATTAAATTTTGCTTCCTGAGGGGGTGGTCGTGGGTACCGACTTTTGTCAAATCCCATTTACACTCAATCTGGTACGGTCAGGGCGTTAACACTGAACACTCAAAATGGTCGAAAATAACGTTTTATTAAATTTTGCTTCCTGAGGGGGTGGTCGTGGGTACCGACTTTTGTCAAATCCCATTTACACTCAATCTGGTACGGTCAGGGCGTTAACACTGAACACTCAAAATGGTCAAAAATAACGTTTTATTAAATTTTGCTTCCTGAGGGGGTGGTCGTGAAGTGAAGTGAATTATTTTTGGAAAATGTGCACCACGTGGGTGGTGGTAGTAATCACATTAACCATTTTACATGGTTATTTTGAAGAAAAGCTTTTTTGACATAAAAATAAAGCTGCTTAGTCGTCGACTAACCGTGACTAAGGAGGACGACAGGGCTGATCAAATTTTTTTGTCAATTTGAATTGCCAAAAAAGCTCTCAAATTACGTTTTATTAATTTTTGGGGGTGGTCGTGGGTACCAACTTTTGCCAAATCTCATTTACACTCAATTTGGTATGGTCAGGGCGTCAACAGTGTACACCCAAAATGGTCGAAAATAACGTTTTATTAAATTTTGCTTCCTGAGGGGGTGGTCGTGGGTACCGACTTTTGTCAAATCCCATTTACACTCAATTTGGTATGGTCAGGGCGTCAACAGTGTACACCCAAAATGGTCGAAAATAACGTTTTATTAAATTTTGCTTCCTGAGGGGGTGGTCGTGGGTACCGACTTTTGTCAAATCCCATTTACACTCAATCTGGTACGGTCAGGGCGTTAACACTGAACACTCAAAATGGTCAAAAATAACGTTTTATTAAATTTTGCTTCCTGAGGGGGTGGTCGTGGGTACCGACTTTTGTCAAATCCCATTTACACTCAATCTGGTACGGTCAGGGCGTTAACACTGAACACTCAAAATGGTCGAAAATAACGTTTTATTAAATTTTGCTTCCTGAGGGGGTGGTCGTGGGTACCGACTTTTGTCAAATCCCATTTACACTCAATCTGGTACGGTCAGGGCGTTAACACTGAACACTCAAAATGGTCAAAAATAACGTTTTATTAAATTTTGCTTCCTGAGGGGGTGGTCGTGGGTACCGACTTTTGTCAAATCCCATTTACACTCAATCTGGTACGGTCAGGGCGTTAACACTGAACACTCAAAATGGTCAAAAATAACGTTTTATTAAATTTTGCTTCCTGAGGGGGTGGTCGTGGGTACCGACTTTTGTCAAATCCCATTTACACTCAATCTGGTACGGTCAGGGCGTTAACACTGAACACTCAAAATGGTCAAAAATAACGTTTTATTAAATTTTGCTTCCTGAGGGGGTGGTCGTGGGTACCGACTTTTGTCAAATCCCATTTACACTCAATCTGGTACGGTCAGGGCGTTAACACTGAACACTCAAAATGGTCAAAAATAACGTTTTATTAAATTTTGCTTCCTGAGGGGGTGGTCGTGAAGTGAAGTGAATTATTTTTGGAAAATGTGCACCACGTGGGTGGTGGTAGTAATCACATTAACCATTTTACATGGTTATTTTGAAGAAAAGCTTTTTTGACATAAAAATAAAGCTGCTTAGTCGTCGACTAACCGTGACTAAGGAGGACGACAGGGCTGATCAAATTTTTTTGTCAATTTGAATTGCCAAAAAAGCTCTCAAATTACGTTTTATTAATTTTTGGGGGTGGTCGTGGGTACCAACTTTTGCCAAATCTCATTTACACTCAATTTGGTATGGTCAGGGCGTCAACAGTGTACACCCAAAATGGTCGAAAATAACGTTTTATTAAATTTTGCTTCCTGAGGGGGTGGTCGTGGGTACCGACTTTTGTCAAATCCCATTTACACTCAATTTGGTATGGTCAGGGCGTCAACAGTGTACACCCAAAATGGTCGAAAATAACGTTTTATTAAATTTTGCTTCCTGAGGGGGTGGTCGTGGGTACCGACTTTTGTCAAATCCCATTTACACTCAATCTGGTACGGTCAGGGCGTTAACACTGAACACTCAAAATGGTCAAAAATAACGTTTTATTAAATTTTGCTTCCTGAGGGGGTGGTCGTGGGTACCGACTTTTGTCAAATCCCATTTACACTCAATCTGGTACGGTCAGGGCGTCAACAGTGTACACCCAAAATGGTCGAAAATAACGTTTTATTAAATTTTGCTTCCTGAGGGGGTGGTCGTGGGTACCGACTTTTGTCAAATCCCATTTACACTCAATCTGGTACGGTCAGGGCGTTAACACTGAACACTCAAAATGGTCAAAAATAACGTTTTATTAAATTTTGCTTCCTGAGGGGGTGGTCGTGGGTACCGACTTTTGTCAAATCCCATTTACACTCAATCTGGTACGGTCAGGGCGTTAACACTGAACACTCAAAATGGTCAAAAATAACGTTTTATTAAATTTTGCTTCCTGAGGGGGTGGTCGTGGGTACCGACTTTTGTCAAATCCCATTTACACTCAATCTGGTACGGTCAGGGCGTTAACACTGAACACTCAAAATGGTCAAAAATAACGTTTTATTAAATTTTGCTTCCTGAGGGGGTGGTCGTGGGTACCGACTTTTGTCAAATCCCATTTACACTCAATCTGGTACGGTCAGGGCGTTAACACTGAACACTCAAAATGGTCAAAAATAACGTTTTATTAAATTTTGCTTCCTGAGGGGGTGGTCGTGAAGTGAAGTGAATTATTTTTGGAAAATGTGCACCACGTGGGTGGTGGTAGTAATCACATTAACCATTTTACATGGTTATTTTGAAGAAAAGCTTTTTTGACATAAAAATAAAGCTGCTTAGTCGTCGACTAACCGTGACTAAGGAGGACGACAGGGCTGATCAAATTTTTTTGTCAATTTGAATTGCCAAAAAAGCTCTCAAATTACGTTTTATTAATTTTTGGGGGTGGTCGTGGGTACCAACTTTTGCCAAATCTCATTTACACTCAATTTGGTATGGTCAGGGCGTCAACAGTGTACACCCAAAATGGTCGAAAATAACGTTTTATTAAATTTTGCTTCCTGAGGGGGTGGTCGTGGGTACCGACTTTTGTCAAATCCCATTTACACTCAATTTGGTATGGTCAGGGCGTCAACAGTGTACACCCAAAATGGTCGAAAATAACGTTTTATTAAATTTTGCTTCCTGAGGGGGTGGTCGTGGGTACCGACTTTTGTCAAATCCCATTTACACTCAATCTGGTACGGTCAGGGCGTTAACACTGAACACTCAAAATGGTCAAAAATAACGTTTTATTAAATTTTGCTTCCTGAGGGGGTGGTCGTGGGTACCGACTTTTGTCAAATCCCATTTACACTCAATCTGGTACGGTCAGGGCGTTAACACTGAACACTCAAAATGGTCGAAAATAACGTTTTATTAAATTTTGCTTCCTGAGGGGGTGGTCGTGGGTACCGACTTTTGTCAAATCCCATTTACACTCAATCTGGTACGGTCAGGGCGTTAACACTGAACACTCAAAATGGTCAAAAATAACGTTTTATTAAATTTTGCTTCCTGAGGGGGTGGTCGTGGGTACCGACTTTTGTCAAATCCCATTTACACTCAATCTGGTACGGTCAGGGCGTTAACACTGAACACTCAAAATGGTCAAAAATAACGTTTTATTAAATTTTGCTTCCTGAGGGGGTGGTCGTGGGTACCGACTTTTGTCAAATCCCATTTACACTCAATCTGGTACGGTCAGGGCGTTAACACTGAACACTCAAAATGGTCAAAAATAACGTTTTATTAAATTTTGCTTCCTGAGGGGGTGGTCGTGGGTACCGACTTTTGTCAAATCCCATTTACACTCAATCTGGTACGGTCAGGGCGTTAACACTGAACACTCAAAATGGTCAAAAATAACGTTTTATTAAATTTTGCTTCCTGAGGGGGTGGTCGTGAAGTGAAGTGAATTATTTTTGGAAAATGTGCACCACGTGGGTGGTGGTAGTAATCACATTAACCATTTTACATGGTTATTTTGAAGAAAAGCTTTTTTGACATAAAAATAAAGCTGCTTAGTCGTCGACTAACCGTGACTAAGGAGGACGACAGGGCTGATCAAATTTTTTTGTCAATTTGAATTGCCAAAAAAGCTCTCAAATTACGTTTTATTAATTTTTGGGGGTGGTCGTGGGTACCAACTTTTGCCAAATCTCATTTACACTCAATTTGGTATGGTCAGGGCGTCAACAGTGTACACCCAAAATGGTCGAAAATAACGTTTTATTAAATTTTGCTTCCTGAGGGGGTGGTCGTGGGTACCGACTTTTGTCAAATCCCATTTACACTCAATTTGGTATGGTCAGGGCGTCAACAGTGTACACCCAAAATGGTCGAAAATAACGTTTTATTAAATTTTGCTTCCTGAGGGGGTGGTCGTGGGTACCGACTTTTGTCAAATCCCATTTACACTCAATCTGGTACGGTCAGGGCGTTAACACTGAACACTCAAAATGGTCAAAAATAACGTTTTATTAAATTTTGCTTCCTGAGGGGGTGGTCGTGGGTACCGACTTTTGTCAAATCCCATTTACACTCAATCTGGTACGGTCAGGGCGTTAACACTGAACACTCAAAATGGTCGAAAATAACGTTTTATTAAATTTTGCTTCCTGAGGGGGTGGTCGTGGGTACCGACTTTTGTCAAATCCCATTTACACTCAATCTGGTACGGTCAGGGCGTTAACACTGAACACTCAAAATGGTCAAAAATAACGTTTTATTAAATTTTGCTTCCTGAGGGGGTGGTCGTGGGTACCGACTTTTGTCAAATCCCATTTACACTCAATCTGGTACGGTCAGGGCGTTAACACTGAACACTCAAAATGGTCAAAAATAACGTTTTATTAAATTTTGCTTCCTGAGGGGGTGGTCGTGGGTACCGACTTTTGTCAAATCCCATTTACACTCAATCTGGTACGGTCAGGGCGTTAACACTGAACACTCAAAATGGTCAAAAATAACGTTTTATTAAATTTTGCTTCCTGAGGGGGTGGTCGTGGGTACCGACTTTTGTCAAATCCCATTTACACTCAATCTGGTACGGTCAGGGCGTTAACACTGAACACTCAAAATGGTCAAAAATAACGTTTTATTAAATTTTGCTTCCTGAGGGGGTGGTCGTGAAGTGAAGTGAATTATTTTTGGAAAATGTGCACCACGTGGGTGGTGGTAGTAATCACATTAACCATTTTACATGGTTATTTTGAAGAAAAGCTTTTTTGACATAAAAATAAAGCTGCTTAGTCGTCGACTAACCGTGACTAAGGAGGACGACAGGGCTGATCAAATTTTTTTGTCAATTTGAATTGCCAAAAAAGCTCTCAAATTACGTTTTATTAATTTTTGGGGGTGGTCGTGGGTACCAACTTTTGCCAAATCTCATTTACACTCAATTTGGTATGGTCAGGGCGTCAACAGTGTACACCCAAAATGGTCGAAAATAACGTTTTATTAAATTTTGCTTCCTGAGGGGGTGGTCGTGGGTACCGACTTTTGTCAAATCCCATTTACACTCAATTTGGTATGGTCAGGGCGTCAACAGTGTACACCCAAAATGGTCGAAAATAACGTTTTATTAAATTTTGCTTCCTGAGGGGGTGGTCGTGGGTACCGACTTTTGTCAAATCCCATTTACACTCAATCTGGTACGGTCAGGGCGTTAACACTGAACACTCAAAATGGTCAAAAATAACGTTTTATTAAATTTTGCTTCCTGAGGGGGTGGTCGTGGGTACCGACTTTTGTCAAATCCCATTTACACTCAATCTGGTACGGTCAGGGCGTTAACACTGAACACTCAAAATGGTCGAAAATAACGTTTTATTAAATTTTGCTTCCTGAGGGGGTGGTCGTGGGTACCGACTTTTGTCAAATCCCATTTACACTCAATCTGGTACGGTCAGGGCGTTAACACTGAACACTCAAAATGGTCAAAAATAACGTTTTATTAAATTTTGCTTCCTGAGGGGGTGGTCGTGGGTACCGACTTTTGTCAAATCCCATTTACACTCAATCTGGTACGGTCAGGGCGTTAACACTGAACACTCAAAATGGTCAAAAATAACGTTTTATTAAATTTTGCTTCCTGAGGGGGTGGTCGTGGGTACCGACTTTTGTCAAATCCCATTTACACTCAATCTGGTACGGTCAGGGCGTTAACACTGAACACTCAAAATGGTCAAAAATAACGTTTTATTAAATTTTGCTTCCTGAGGGGGTGGTCGTGGGTACCGACTTTTGTCAAATCCCATTTACACTCAATCTGGTACGGTCAGGGCGTTAACACTGAACACTCAAAATGGTCAAAAATAACGTTTTATTAAATTTTGCTTCCTGAGGGGGTGGTCGTGAAGTGAAGTGAATTATTTTTGGAAAATGTGCACCACGTGGGTGGTGGTAGTAATCACATTAACCATTTTACATGGTTATTTTGAAGAAAAGCTTTTTTGACATAAAAATAAAGCTGCTTAGTCGTCGACTAACCGTGACTAAGGAGGACGACAGGGCTGATCAAATTTTTTTGTCAATTTGAATTGCCAAAAAAGCTCTCAAATTACGTTTTATTAATTTTTGGGGGTGGTCGTGGGTACCAACTTTTGCCAAATCTCATTTACACTCAATTTGGTATGGTCAGGGCGTCAACAGTGTACACCCAAAATGGTCGAAAATAACGTTTTATTAAATTTTGCTTCCTGAGGGGGTGGTCGTGGGTACCGACTTTTGTCAAATCCCATTTACACTCAATTTGGTATGGTCAGGGCGTCAACAGTGTACACCCAAAATGGTCGAAAATAACGTTTTATTAAATTTTGCTTCCTGAGGGGGTGGTCGTGGGTACCGACTTTTGTCAAATCCCATTTACACTCAATCTGGTACGGTCAGGGCGTTAACACTGAACACTCAAAATGGTCAAAAATAACGTTTTATTAAATTTTGCTTCCTGAGGGGGTGGTCGTGGGTACCGACTTTTGTCAAATCCCATTTACACTCAATCTGGTACGGTCAGGGCGTTAACACTGAACACTCAAAATGGTCGAAAATAACGTTTTATTAAATTTTGCTTCCTGAGGGGGTGGTCGTGGGTACCGACTTTTGTCAAATCCCATTTACACTCAATCTGGTACGGTCAGGGCGTTAACACTGAACACTCAAAATGGTCAAAAATAACGTTTTATTAAATTTTGCTTCCTGAGGGGGTGGTCGTGGGTACCGACTTTTGTCAAATCCCATTTACACTCAATCTGGTACGGTCAGGGCGTTAACACTGAACACTCAAAATGGTCAAAAATAACGTTTTATTAAATTTTGCTTCCTGAGGGGGTGGTCGTGAAGTGAAGTGAATTATTTTTGGAAAATGTGCACCACGTGGGTGGTGGTAGTAATCACATTAACCATTTTACATGGTTATTTTGAAGAAAAGCTTTTTTGACATAAAAATAAAGCTGCTTAGTCGTCGACTAACCGTGACTAAGGAGGACGACAGGGCTGATCAAATTTTTTTGTCAATTTGAATTGCCAAAAAAGCTCTCAAATTACGTTTTATTAATTTTTGGGGGTGGTCGTGGGTACCAACTTTTGCCAAATCTCATTTACACTCAATTTGGTATGGTCAGGGCGTCAACAGTGTACACCCAAAATGGTCGAAAATAACGTTTTATTAAATTTTGCTTCCTGAGGGGGTGGTCGTGGGTACCGACTTTTGTCAAATCCCATTTACACTCAATTTGGTATGGTCAGGGCGTCAACAGTGTACACCCAAAATGGTCGAAAATAACGTTTTATTAAATTTTGCTTCCTGAGGGGGTGGTCGTGGGTACCGACTTTTGTCAAATCCCATTTACACTCAATCTGGTACGGTCAGGGCGTTAACACTGAACACTCAAAATGGTCGAAAATAACGTTTTATTAAATTTTGCTTCCTGAGGGGGTGGTCGTGGGTACCGACTTTTGTCAAATCCCATTTACACTCAATCTGGTACGGTCAGGGCGTTAACACTGAACACTCAAAATGGTCAAAAATAACGTTTTATTAAATTTTGCTTCCTGAGGGGGTGGTCGTGGGTACCGACTTTTGTCAAATCCCATTTACACTCAATCTGGTACGGTCAGGGCGTTAACACTGAACACTCAAAATGGTCGAAAATAACGTTTTATTAAATTTTGCTTCCTGAGGGGGTGGTCGTGGGTACCGACTTTTGTCAAATCCCATTTACACTCAATCTGGTACGGTCAGGGCGTTAACACTGAACACTCAAAATGGTCAAAAATAACGTTTTATTAAATTTTGCTTCCTGAGGGGGTGGTCGTGGGTACCGACTTTTGTCAAATCCCATTTACACTCAATCTGGTACGGTCAGGGCGTTAACACTGAACACTCAAAATGGTCAAAAATAACGTTTTATTAAATTTTGCTTCCTGAGGGGGTGGTCGTGGGTACCGACTTTTGTCAAATCCCATTTACACTCAATCTGGTACGGTCAGGGCGTTAACACTGAACACTCAAAATGGTCAAAAATAACGTTTTATTAAATTTTGCTTCCTGAGGGGGTGGTCGTGAAGTGAAGTGAATTATTTTTGGAAAATGTGCACCACGTGGGTGGTGGTAGTAATCACATTAACCATTTTACATGGTTATTTTGAAGAAAAGCTTTTTTGACATAAAAATAAAGCTGCTTAGTCGTCGACTAACCGTGACTAAGGAGGACGACAGGGCTGATCAAATTTTTTTGTCAATTTGAATTGCCAAAAAAGCTCTCAAATTACGTTTTATTAATTTTTGGGGGTGGTCGTGGGTACCAACTTTTGCCAAATCTCATTTACACTCAATTTGGTATGGTCAGGGCGTCAACAGTGTACACCCAAAATGGTCGAAAATAACGTTTTATTAAATTTTGCTTCCTGAGGGGGTGGTCGTGGGTACCGACTTTTGTCAAATCCCATTTACACTCAATTTGGTATGGTCAGGGCGTCAACAGTGTACACCCAAAATGGTCGAAAATAACGTTTTATTAAATTTTGCTTCCTGAGGGGGTGGTCGTGGGTACCGACTTTTGTCAAATCCCATTTACACTCAATCTGGTACGGTCAGGGCGTTAACACTGAACACTCAAAATGGTCAAAAATAACGTTTTATTAAATTTTGCTTCCTGAGGGGGTGGTCGTGGGTACCGACTTTTGTCAAATCCCATTTACACTCAATCTGGTACGGTCAGGGCGTTAACACTGAACACTCAAAATGGTCAAAAATAACGTTTTATTAAATTTTGCTTCCTGAGGGGGTGGTCGTGGGTACCGACTTTTGTCAAATCCCATTTACACTCAATCTGGTACGGTCAGGGCGTTAACACTGAACACTCAAAATGGTCAAAAATAACGTTTTATTAAATTTTGCTTCCTGAGGGGGTGGTCGTGGGTACCGACTTTTGTCAAATCCCATTTACACTCAATCTGGTACGGTCAGGGCGTTAACACTGAACACTCAAAATGGTCAAAAATAACGTTTTATTAAATTTTGCTTCCTGAGGGGGTGGTCGTGAAGTGAAGTGAATTATTTTTGGAAAATGTGCACCACGTGGGTGGTGGTAGTAATCACATTAACCATTTTACATGGTTATTTTGAAGAAAAGCTTTTTTGACATAAAAATAAAGCTGCTTAGTCGTCGACTAACCGTGACTAAGGAGGACGACAGGGCTGATCAAATTTTTTTGTCAATTTGAATTGCCAAAAAAGCTCTCAAATTACGTTTTATTAATTTTTGGGGGTGGTCGTGGGTACCAACTTTTGCCAAATCTCATTTACACTCAATTTGGTATGGTCAGGGCGTCAACAGTGTACACCCAAAATGGTCGAAAATAACGTTTTATTAAATTTTGCTTCCTGAGGGGGTGGTCGTGGGTACCGACTTTTGTCAAATCCCATTTACACTCAATTTGGTATGGTCAGGGCGTCAACAGTGTACACCCAAAATGGTCGAAAATAACGTTTTATTAAATTTTGCTTCCTGAGGGGGTGGTCGTGGGTACCGACTTTTGTCAAATCCCATTTACACTCAATCTGGTACGGTCAGGGCGTTAACACTGAACACTCAAAATGGTCAAAAATAACGTTTTATTAAATTTTGCTTCCTGAGGGGGTGGTCGTGGGTACCGACTTTTGTCAAATCCCATTTACACTCAATCTGGTACGGTCAGGGCGTTAACACTGAACACTCAAAATGGTCGAAAATAACGTTTTATTAAATTTTGCTTCCTGAGGGGGTGGTCGTGGGTACCGACTTTTGTCAAATCCCATTTACACTCAATCTGGTACGGTCAGGGCGTTAACACTGAACACTCAAAATGGTCAAAAATAACGTTTTATTAAATTTTGCTTCCTGAGGGGGTGGTCGTGGGTACCGACTTTTGTCAAATCCCATTTACACTCAATCTGGTACGGTCAGGGCGTTAACACTGAACACTCAAAATGGTTAAAAATAACGTTTTATTAAATTTTGCTTCCTGAGGGGGTGGTCGTGGGTACCGACTTTTGTCAAATCCCATTTACACTCAATCTGGTACGGTCAGGGCGTTAACACTGAACACTCAAAATGGTCAAAAATAACGTTTTATTAAATTTTGCTTCCTGAGGGGGTGGTCGTGGGTACCGACTTTTGTCAAATCCCATTTACACTCAATCTGGTACGGTCAGGGCGTTAACACTGAACACTCAAAATGGTCAAAAATAACGTTTTATTAAATTTTGCTTCCTGAGGGGGTGGTCGTGAAGTGAAGTGAATTATTTTTGGAAAATGTGCACCACGTGGGTGGTGGTAGTAATCACATTAACCATTTTACATGGTTATTTTGAAGAAAAGCTTTTTTGACATAAAAATAAAGCTGCTTAGTCGTCGACTAACCGTGACTAAGGAGGACGACAGGGCTGATCAAATTTTTTTGTCAATTTGAATTGCCAAAAAAGCTCTCAAATTACGTTTTATTAATTTTTGGGGGTGGTCGTGGGTACCAACTTTTGCCAAATCTCATTTACACTCAATTTGGTATGGTCAGGGCGTCAACAGTGTACACCCAAAATGGTCGAAAATAACGTTTTATTAAATTTTGCTTCCTGAGGGGGTGGTCGTGGGTACCGACTTTTGTCAAATCCCATTTACACTCAATTTGGTATGGTCAGGGCGTCAACAGTGTACACCCAAAATGGTCGAAAATAACGTTTTATTAAATTTTGCTTCCTGAGGGGGTGGTCGTGGGTACCGACTTTTGTCAAATCCCATTTACACTCAATCTGGTACGGTCAGGGCGTTAACACTGAACACTCAAAATGGTCAAAAATAACGTTTTATTAAATTTTGCTTCCTGAGGGGGTGGTCGTGGGTACCGACTTTTGTCAAATCCCATTTACACTCAATCTGGTACGGTCAGGGCGTTAACACTGAACACTCAAAATGGTCGAAAATAACGTTTTATTAAATTTTGCTTCCTGAGGGGGTGGTCGTGGGTACCGACTTTTGTCAAATCCCATTTACACTCAATCTGGTACGGTCAGGGCGTTAACACTGAACACTCAAAATGGTCAAAAATAACGTTTTATTAAATTTTGCTTCCTGAGGGGGTGGTCGTGGGTACCGACTTTTGTCAAATCCCATTTACACTCAATCTGGTACGGTCAGGGCGTTAACACTGAACACTCAAAATGGTTAAAAATAACGTTTTATTAAATTTTGCTTCCTGAGGGGGTGGTCGTGGGTACCGACTTTTGTCAAATCCCATTTACACTCAATCTGGTACGGTCAGGGCGTTAACACTGAACACTCAAAATGGTCAAAAATAACGTTTTATTAAATTTTGCTTCCTGAGGGGGTGGTCGTGGGTACCGACTTTTGTCAAATCCCATTTACACTCAATCTGGTACGGTCAGGGCGTTAACACTGAACACTCAAAATGGTCAAAAATAACGTTTTATTAAATTTTGCTTCCTGAGGGGGTGGTCGTGAAGTGAAGTGAATTATTTTTGGAAAATGTGCACCACGTGGGTGGTGGTAGTAATCACATTAACCATTTTACATGGTTATTTTGAAGAAAAGCTTTTTTGACATAAAAATAAAGCTGCTTAGTCGTCGACTAACCGTGACTAAGGAGGACGACAGGGCTGATCAAATTTTTTTGTCAATTTGAATTGCCAAAAAAGCTCTCAAATTACGTTTTATTAATTTTTGGGGGTGGTCGTGGGTACCAACTTTTGCCAAATCTCATTTACACTCAATTTGGTATGGTCAGGGCGTCAACAGTGTACACCCAAAATGGTCGAAAATAACGTTTTATTAAATTTTGCTTCCTGAGGGGGTGGTCGTGGGTACCGACTTTTGTCAAATCCCATTTACACTCAATTTGGTATGGTCAGGGCGTCAACAGTGTACACCCAAAATGGTCGAAAATAACGTTTTATTAAATTTTGCTTCCTGAGGGGGTGGTCGTGGGTACCGACTTTTGTCAAATCCCATTTACACTCAATCTGGTACGGTCAGGGCGTTAACACTGAACACTCAAAATGGTCAAAAATAACGTTTTATTAAATTTTGCTTCCTGAGGGGGTGGTCGTGGGTACCGACTTTTGTCAAATCCCATTTACACTCAATCTGGTACGGTCAGGGCGTTAACACTGAACACTCAAAATGGTCGAAAATAACGTTTTATTAAATTTTGCTTCCTGAGGGGGTGGTCGTGGGTACCGACTTTTGTCAAATCCCATTTACACTCAATCTGGTACGGTCAGGGCGTTAACACTGAACACTCAAAATGGTCAAAAATAACGTTTTATTAAATTTTGCTTCCTGAGGGGGTGGTCGTGGGTACCGACTTTTGTCAAATCCCATTTACACTCAATCTGGTACGGTCAGGGCGTTAACACTGAACACTCAAAATGGTCAAAAATAACGTTTTATTAAATTTTGCTTCCTGAGGGGGTGGTCGTGGGTACCGACTTTTGTCAAATCCCATTTACACTCAATCTGGTACGGTCAGGGCGTTAACACTGAACACTCAAAATGGTCAAAAATAACGTTTTATTAAATTTTGCTTCCTGAGGGGGTGGTCGTGAAGTGAAGTGAATTATTTTTGGAAAATGTGCACCACGTGGGTGGTGGTAGTAATCACATTAACCATTTTACATGGTTATTTTGAAGAAAAGCTTTTTTGACATAAAAATAAAGCTGCTTAGTCGTCGACTAACCGTGACTAAGGAGGACGACAGGGCTGATCAAATTTTTTTGTCAATTTGAATTGCCAAAAAAGCTCTCAAATTACGTTTTATTAATTTTTGGGGGTGGTCGTGGGTACCAACTTTTGCCAAATCTCATTTACACTCAATTTGGTATGGTCAGGGCGTCAACAGTGTACACCCAAAATGGTCGAAAATAACGTTTTATTAAATTTTGCTTCCTGAGGGGGTGGTCGTGGGTACCGACTTTTGTCAAATCCCATTTACACTCAATTTGGTATGGTCAGGGCGTCAACAGTGTACACCCAAAATGGTCGAAAATAACGTTTTATTAAATTTTGCTTCCTGAGGGGGTGGTCGTGGGTACCGACTTTTGTCAAATCCCATTTACACTCAATCTGGTACGGTCAGGGCGTTAACACTGAACACTCAAAATGGTCAAAAATAACGTTTTATTAAATTTTGCTTCCTGAGGGGGTGGTCGTGGGTACCGACTTTTGTCAAATCCCATTTACACTCAATCTGGTACGGTCAGGGCGTTAACACTGAACACTCAAAATGGTCGAAAATAACGTTTTATTAAATTTTGCTTCCTGAGGGGGTGGTCGTGGGTACCGACTTTTGTCAAATCCCATTTACACTCAATCTGGTACGGTCAGGGCGTTAACACTGAACACTCAAAATGGTCAAAAATAACGTTTTATTAAATTTTGCTTCCTGAGGGGGTGGTCGTGGGTACCGACTTTTGTCAAATCCCATTTACACTCAATCTGGTACGGTCAGGGCGTTAACACTGAACACTCAAAATGGTCAAAAATAACGTTTTATTAAATTTTGCTTCCTGAGGGGGTGGTCGTGGGTACCGACTTTTGTCAAATCCCATTTACACTCAATCTGGTACGGTCAGGGCGTTAACACTGAACACTCAAAATGGTCAAAAATAACGTTTTATTAAATTTTGCTTCCTGAGGGGGTGGTCGTGGGTACCGACTTTTGTCAAATCCCATTTACACTCAATCTGGTACGGTCAGGGCGTTAACACTGAACACTCAAAATGGTCAAAAATAACGTTTTATTAAATTTTGCTTCCTGAGGGGGTGGTCGTGAAGTGAAGTGAATTATTTTTGGAAAATGTGCACCACGTGGGTGGTGGTAGTAATCACATTAACCATTTTACATGGTTATTTTGAAGAAAAGCTTTTTTGACATAAAAATAAAGCTGCTTAGTCGTCGACTAACCGTGACTAAGGAGGACGACAGGGCTGATCAAATTTTTTTGTCAATTTGAATTGCCAAAAAAGCTCTCAAATTACGTTTTATTAATTTTTGGGGGTGGTCGTGGGTACCAACTTTTGCCAAATCTCATTTACACTCAATTTGGTATGGTCAGGGCGTCAACAGTGTACACCCAAAATGGTCGAAAATAACGTTTTATTAAATTTTGCTTCCTGAGGGGGTGGTCGTGGGTACCGACTTTTGTCAAATCCCATTTACACTCAATCTGGTACGGTCAGGGCGTTAACACTGAACACTCAAAATGGTCAAAAATAACGTTTTATTAAATTTTGCTTCCTGAGGGGGTGGTCGTGGGTACCGACTTTTGTCAAATCCCATTTACACTCAATCTGGTACGGTCAGGGCGTTAACACTGAACACTCAAAATGGTCAAAAATAACGTTTTATTAAATTTTGCTTCCTGAGGGGGTGGTCGTGGGTACCGACTTTTGTCAAATCCCATTTACACTCAATCTGGTACGGTCAGGGCGTTAACACTGAACACTCAAAATGGTCAAAAATAACGTTTTATTAAATTTTGCTTCCTGAGGGGGTGGTCGTGAAGTGAAGTGAATTATTTTTGGAAAATGTGCACCACGTGGGTGGTGGTAGTAATCACATTAACCATTTTACATGGTTATTTTGAAGAAAAGCTTTTTTGACATAAAAATAAAGCTGCTTAGTCGTCGACTAACCGTGACTAAGGAGGACGACAGGGCTGATCAAATTTTTTTGTCAATTTGAATTGCCAAAAAAGCTCTCAAATTACGTTTTATTAATTTTTGGGGGTGGTCGTGGGTACCAACTTTTGCCAAATCTCATTTACACTCAATTTGGTATGGTCAGGGCGTCAACAGTGTACACCCAAAATGGTCGAAAATAACGTTTTATTAAATTTTGCTTCCTGAGGGGGTGGTCGTGGGTACCGACTTTTGTCAAATCCCATTTACACTCAATTTGGTATGGTCAGGGCGTCAACAGTGTACACCCAAAATGGTCGAAAATAACGTTTTATTAAATTTTGCTTCCTGAGGGGGTGGTCGTGGGTACCGACTTTTGTCAAATCCCATTTACACTCAATCTGGTACGGTCAGGGCGTTAACACTGAACACTCAAAATGGTCAAAAATAACGTTTTATTAAATTTTGCTTCCTGAGGGGGTGGTCGTGGGTACCGACTTTTGTCAAATCCCATTTACACTCAATCTGGTACGGTCAGGGCGTTAACACTGAACACTCAAAATGGTCAAAAATAACGTTTTATTAAATTTTGCTTCCTGAGGGGGTGGTCGTGGGTACCGACTTTTGTCAAATCCCATTTACACTCAATCTGGTACGGTCAGGGCGTTAACACTGAACACTCAAAATGGTCAAAAATAACGTTTTATTAAATTTTGCTTCCTGAGGGGGTGGTCGTGGGTACCGACTTTTGTCAAATCCCATTTACACTCAATCTGGTACGGTCAGGGCGTTAACACTGAACACTCAAAATGGTCAAAAATAACGTTTTATTAAATTTTGCTTCCTGAGGGGGTGGTCGTGGGTACCGACTTTTGTCAAATCCCATTTACACTCAATCTGGTACGGTCAGGGCGTTAACACTGAACACTCAAAATGGTCAAAAATAACGTTTTATTAAATTTTGCTTCCTGAGGGGGTGGTCGTGAAGTGAAGTGAATTATTTTTGGAAAATGTGCACCACGTGGGTGGTGGTAGTAATCACATTAACCATTTTACATGGTTATTTTGAAGAAAAGCTTTTTTGACATAAAAATAAAGCTGCTTAGTCGTCGACTAACCGTGACTAAGGAGGACGACAGGGCTGATCAAATTTTTTTGTCAATTTGAATTGCCAAAAAAGCTCTCAAATTACGTTTTATTAATTTTTGGGGGTGGTCGTGGGTACCAACTTTTGCCAAATCTCATTTACACTCAATTTGGTATGGTCAGGGCGTCAACAGTGTACACCCAAAATGGTCGAAAATAACGTTTTATTAAATTTTGCTTCCTGAGGGGGTGGTCGTGGGTACCGACTTTTGTCAAATCCCATTTACACTCAATTTGGTATGGTCAGGGCGTCAACAGTGTACACCCAAAATGGTCGAAAATAACGTTTTATTAAATTTTGCTTCCTGAGGGGGTGGTCGTGGGTACCGACTTTTGTCAAATCCCATTTACACTCAATCTGGTACGGTCAGGGCGTTAACACTGAACACTCAAAATGGTCGAAAATAACGTTTTATTAAATTTTGCTTCCTGAGGGGGTGGTCGTGGGTACCGACTTTTGTCAAATCCCATTTACACTCAATCTGGTACGGTCAGGGCGTTAACACTGAACACTCAAAATGGTCAAAAATAACGTTTTATTAAATTTTGCTTCCTGAGGGGGTGGTCGTGGGTACCGACTTTTGTCAAATCCCATTTACACTCAATCTGGTACGGTCAGGGCGTTAACACTGAACACTCAAAATGGTCAAAAATAACGTTTTATTAAATTTTGCTTCCTGAGGGGGTGGTCGTGGGTACCGACTTTTGTCAAATCCCATTTACACTCAATCTGGTACGGTCAGGGCGTTAACACTGAACACTCAAAATGGTCAAAAATAACGTTTTATTAAATTTTGCTTCCTGAGGGGGTGGTCGTGAAGTGAAGTGAATTATTTTTGGAAAATGTGCACCACGTGGGTGGTGGTAGTAATCACATTAACCATTTTACATGGTTATTTTGAAAAAAAGCTTTTTTGACTTAAAAATAAAGCTGCTTAGTCGTCGACTAACCGTGACTAAGGAGGACGACAGGGCTGATCAAATTTTTTTGTCAATTTGAATTGCCAAAAAAGCTCTCAAATTACGTTTTATTAATTTTTGGGGGTGGTCGTGGGTACCAACTTTTGCCAAATCTCATTTACACTCAATTTGGTATGGTCAGGGCGTCAACAGTGTACACCCAAAATGGTCGAAAATAACGTTTTATTAAATTTTGCTTCCTGAGGGGGTGGTCGTGGGTACCGACTTTTGTCAAATCCCATTTACACTCAATTTGGTATGGTCAGGGCGTCAACAGTGTACACCCAAAATGGTCGAAAATAACGTTTTATTAAATTTTGCTTCCTGAGGGGGTGGTCGTGGGTACCGACTTTTGTCAAATCCCATTTACACTCAATCTGGTACGGTCAGGGCGTTAACACTGAACACTCAAAATGGTCAAAAATAACGTTTTATTAAATTTTGCTTCCTGAGGGGGTGGTCGTGGGTACCGACTTTTGTCAAATCCCATTTACACTCAATCTGGTACGGTCAGGGCGTTAACACTGAACACTCAAAATGGTCAAAAATAACGTTTTATTAAATTTTGCTTCCTGAGGGGGTGGTCGTGGGTACCGACTTTTGTCAAATCCCATTTACACTCAATCTGGTACGGTCAGGGCGTTAACACTGAACACTCAAAATGGTCGAAAATAACGTTTTATTAAATTTTGCTTCCTGAGGGGGTGGTCGTGGGTACCGACTTTTGTCAAATCCCATTTACACTCAATCTGGTACGGTCAGGGCGTTAACACTGAACACTCAAAATGGTCAAAAATAACGTTTTATTAAATTTTGCTTCCTGAGGGGGTGGTCGTGGGTACCGACTTTTGTCAAATCCCATTTACACTCAATCTGGTACGGTCAGGGCGTTAACACTGAACACTCAAAATGGTCAAAAATAACGTTTTATTAAATTTTGCTTCCTGAGGGGGTGGTCGTGGGTACCGACTTTTGTCAAATCCCATTTACACTCAATCTGGTACGGTCAGGGCGTTAACACTGAACACTCAAAATGGTCAAAAATAACGTTTTATTAAATTTTGCTTCCTGAGGGGGTGGTCGTGGGTACCGACTTTTGTCAAATCCCATTTACACTCAATCTGGTACGGTCAGGGCGTTAACACTGAACACTCAAAATGGTCAAAAATAACGTTTTATTAAATTTTGCTTCCTGAGGGGGTGGTCGTGGGTACCGACTTTTGTCAAATCCCATTTACACTCAATCTGGTACGGTCAGGGCGTTAACACTGAACACTCAAAATGGTCAAAAATAACGTTTTATTAAATTTTGCTTCCTGAGGGGGTGGTCGTGAAGTGAAGTGAATTATTTTTGGAAAATGTGCACCACGTGGGTGGTGGTAGTAATCACATTAACCATTTTACATGGTTATTTTGAAAAAAAGCTTTTTTGACTTAAAAATAAAGCTGCTTAGTCGTCGACTAACCGTGACTAAGGAGGACGACAGGGCTGATCAAATTTTTTTGTCAATTTGAATTGCCAAAAAAGCTCTCAAATTACGTTTTATTAATTTTTGGGGGTGGTCGTGGGTACCAACTTTTGCCAAATCTCATTTACACTCAATTTGGTATGGTCAGGGCGTCAACAGTGTACACCCAAAATGGTCGAAAATAACGTTTTATTAAATTTTGCTTCCTGAGGGGGTGGTCGTGGGTACCGACTTTTGTCAAATCCCATTTACACTCAATTTGGTATGGTCAGGGCGTCAACAGTGTACACCCAAAATGGTCGAAAATAACGTTTTATTAAATTTTGCTTCCTGAGGGGGTGGTCGTGGGTACCGACTTTTGTCAAATCCCATTTACACTCAATCTGGTACGGTCAGGGCGTTAACACTGAACACTCAAAATGGTCAAAAATAACGTTTTATTAAATTTTGCTTCCTGAGGGGGTGGTCGTGGGTACCGACTTTTGTCAAATCCCATTTACACTCAATCTGGTACGGTCAGGGCGTTAACACTGAACACTCAAAATGGTCGAAAATAACGTTTTATTAAATTTTGCTTCCTGAGGGGGTGGTCGTGGGTACCGACTTTTGTCAAATCCCATTTACACTCAATCTGGTACGGTCAGGGCGTTAACACTGAACACTCAAAATGGTCAAAAATAACGTTTTATTAAATTTTGCTTCCTGAGGGGGTGGTCGTGGGTACCGACTTTTGTCAAATCCCATTTACACTCAATCTGGTACGGTCAGGGCGTTAACACTGAACACTCAAAATGGTCAAAAATAACGTTTTATTAAATTTTGCTTCCTGAGGGGGTGGTCGTGGGTACCGACTTTTGTCAAATCCCATTTACACTCAATCTGGTACGGTCAGGGCGTTAACACTGAACACTCAAAATGGTCAAAAATAACGTTTTATTAAATTTTGCTTCCTGAGGGGGTGGTCGTGGGTACCGACTTTTGTCAAATCCCATTTACACTCAATCTGGTACGGTCAGGGCGTTAACACTGAACACTCAAAATGGTCAAAAATAACGTTTTATTAAATTTTGCTTCCTGAGGGGGTGGTCGTGAAGTGAAGTGAATTATTTTTGGAAAATGTGCACCACGTGGGTGGTGGTAGTAATCACATTAACCATTTTACATGGTTATTTTGAAGAAAAGCTTTTTTGACATAAAAATAAAGCTGCTTAGTCGTCGACTAACCGTGACTAAGGAGGACGACAGGGCTGATCAAATTTTTTTGTCAATTTGAATTGCCAAAAAAGCTCTCAAATTACGTTTTATTAATTTTTGGGGGTGGTCGTGGGTACCAACTTTTGCCAAATCTCATTTACACTCAATTTGGTATGGTCAGGGCGTCAACAGTGTACACCCAAAATGGTCGAAAATAACGTTTTATTAAATTTTGCTTCCTGAGGGGGTGGTCGTGGGTACCGACTTTTGTCAAATCCCATTTACACTCAATTTGGTATGGTCAGGGCGTCAACAGTGTACACCCAAAATGGTCGAAAATAACGTTTTATTAAATTTTGCTTCCTGAGGGGGTGGTCGTGGGTACCGACTTTTGTCAAATCCCATTTACACTCAATCTGGTACGGTCAGGGCGTTAACACTGAACACTCAAAATGGTCAAAAATAACGTTTTATTAAATTTTGCTTCCTGAGGGGGTGGTCGTGGGTACCGACTTTTGTCAAATCCCATTTACACTCAATCTGGTACGGTCAGGGCGTTAACACTGAACACTCAAAATGGTCGAAAATAACGTTTTATTAAATTTTGCTTCCTGAGGGGGTGGTCGTGGGTACCGACTTTTGTCAAATCCCATTTACACTCAATCTGGTACGGTCAGGGCGTTAACACTGAACACTCAAAATGGTCAAAAATAACGTTTTATTAAATTTTGCTTCCTGAGGGGGTGGTCGTGGGTACCGACTTTTGTCAAATCCCATTTACACTCAATCTGGTACGGTCAGGGCGTTAACACTGAACACTCAAAATGGTCAAAAATAACGTTTTATTAAATTTTGCTTCCTGAGGGGGTGGTCGTGGGTACCGACTTTTGTCAAATCCCATTTACACTCAATCTGGTACGGTCAGGGCGTTAACACTGAACACTCAAAATGGTCAAAAATAACGTTTTATTAAATTTTGCTTCCTGAGGGGGTGGTCGTGGGTACCGACTTTTGTCAAATCCCATTTACACTCAATCTGGTACGGTCAGGGCGTTAACACTGAACACTCAAAATGGTCAAAAATAACGTTTTATTAAATTTTGCTTCCTGAGGGGGTGGTCGTGAAGTGAAGTGAATTATTTTTGGAAAATGTGCACCACGTGGGTGGTGGTAGTAATCACATTAACCATTTTACATGGTTATTTTGAAGAAAAGCTTTTTTGACATAAAAATAAAGCTGCTTAGTCGTCGACTAACCGTGACTAAGGAGGACGACAGGGCTGATCAAATTTTTTTGTCAATTTGAATTGCCAAAAAAGCTCTCAAATTACGTTTTATTAATTTTTGGGGGTGGTCGTGGGTATCAACTTTTGCCAAATCTCATTTACACTCAATTTGGTATGGTCAGGGCGTCAACAGTGTACACCCAAAATGGTCGAAAATAACGTTTTATTAAATTTTGCTTCCTGAGGGGGTGGTCGTGGGTACCGACTTTTGTCAAATCCCATTTACACTCAATTTGGTATGGTCAGGGCGTCAACAGTGTACACCCAAAATGGTCGAAAATAACGTTTTATTAAATTTTGCTTCCTGAGGGGGTGGTCGTGGGTACCGACTTTTGTCAAATCCCATTTACACTCAATCTGGTACGGTCAGGGCGTTAACACTGAACACTCAAAATGGTCAAAAATAACGTTTTATTAAATTTTGCTTCCTGAGGGGGTGGTCGTGGGTACCGACTTTTGTCAAATCCCATTTACACTCAATCTGGTACGGTCAGGGCGTTAACACTGAACACTCAAAATGGTCGAAAATAACGTTTTATTAAATTTTGCTTCCTGAGGGGGTGGTCGTGGGTACCGACTTTTGTCAAATCCCATTTACACTCAATCTGGTACGGTCAGGGCGTTAACACTGAACACTCAAAATGGTCAAAAATAACGTTTTATTAAATTTTACTTCCTGAGGGGGTGGTCGTGGGTACCGACTTTTGTCAAATCCCATTTACACTCAATCTGGTACGGTCAGGGCGTTAACACTGAACACTCAAAATGGTCAAAAATAACGTTTTATTAAATTTTGCTTCCTGAGGGGGTGGTCGTGGGTACCGACTTTTGTCAAATCCCATTTACACTCAATCTGGTACGGTCAGGGCGTTAACACTGAACACTCAAAATGGTCAAAAATAACGTTTTATTAAATTTTGCTTCCTGAGGGGGTGGTCGTGGGTACCGACTTTTGTCAAATCCCATTTACACTCAATCTGGTACGGTCAGGGCGTTAACACTGAACACTCAAAATGGTCAAAAATAACGTTTTATTAAATTTTGCTTCCTGAGGGGGTGGTCGTGGGTACCGACTTTTGTCAAATCCCATTTACACTCAATCTGGTACGGTCAGGGCGTTAACACTGAACACTCAAAATGGTCAAAAATAACGTTTTATTAAATTTTGCTTCCTGAGGGGGTGGTCGTGAAGTGAAGTGAATTATTTTTGGAAAATGTGCACCACGTGGGTGGTGGTAGTAATCACATTAACCATTTTACATGGTTATTTTGAAAAAAAGCTTTTTTGACTTAAAAATAAAGCTGCTTAGTCGTCGACTAACCGTGACTAAGGAGGACGACAGGGCTGATCAAATTTTTTTGTCAATTTGAATTGCCAAAAAAGCTCTCAAATTACGTTTTATTAATTTTTGGGGGTGGTCGTGGGTACCAACTTTTGCCAAATCTCATTTACACTCAATTTGGTATGGTCAGGGCGTCAACAGTGTACACCCAAAATGGTCGAAAATAACGTTTTATTAAATTTTGCTTCCTGAGGGGGTGGTCGTGGGTACCGACTTTTGTCAAATCCCATTTACACTCAATTTGGTATGGTCAGGGCGTCAACAGTGTACACCCAAAATGGTCGAAAATAACGTTTTATTAAATTTTGCTTCCTGAGGGGGTGGTCGTGGGTACCGACTTTTGTCAAATCCCATTTACACTCAATTTGGTATGGTCAGGGCGTCAACAGTGTACACCCAAAATGGTCGAAAATAACGTTTTATTAAATTTTGCTTCCTGAGGGGGTGGTCGTGGGTACCGACTTTTGTCAAATCCCATTTACACTCAATCTGGTACGGTCAGGGCGTTAACACTGAACACTCAAAATGGTCAAAAATAACGTTTTATTAAATTTTGCTTCCTGAGGGGGTGGTCGTGGGTACCGACTTTTGTCAAATCCCATTTACACTCAATCTGGTACGGTCAGGGCGTTAACACTGAACACTCAAAATGGTCAAAAATAACGTTTTATTAAATTTTGCTTCCTGAGGGGGTGGTCGTGGGTACCGACTTTTGTCAAATCCCATTTACACTCAATCTGGTACGGTCAGGGCGTTAACACTGAACACTCAAAATGGTCAAAAATAACGTTTTATTAAATTTTGCTTCCTGAGGGGGTGGTCGTGGGTACCGACTTTTGTCAAATCCCATTTACACTCAATCTGGTACGGTCAGGGCGTTAACACTGAACACTCAAAATGGTCAAAAATAACGTTTTATTAAATTTTGCTTCCTGAGGGGGTGGTCGTGGGTACCGACTTTTGTCAAATCCCATTTACACTCAATCTGGTACGGTCAGGGCGTTAACACTGAACACTCAAAATGGTCAAAAATAACGTTTTATTAAATTTTGCTTCCTGAGGGGGTGGTCGTGAAGTGAAGTGAATTATTTTTGGAAAATGTGCACCACGTGGGTGGTGGTAGTAATCACATTAACCATTTTACATGGTTATTTTGAAAAAAAGCTTTTTTGACTTAAAAATAAAGCTGCTTAGTCGTCGACTAACCGTGACTAAGGAGGACGACAGGGCTGATCAAATTTTTTTGTCAATTTGAATTGCCAAAAAAGCTCTCAAATTACGTTTTATTAATTTTTGGGGGTGGTCGTGGGTACCAACTTTTGCCAAATCTCATTTACACTCAATTTGGTATGGTCAGGGCGTCAACAGTGTACACCCAAAATGGTCGAAAATAACGTTTTATTAAATTTTGCTTCCTGAGGGGGTGGTCGTGGGTACCGACTTTTGTCAAATCCCATTTACACTCAATTTGGTATGGTCAGGGCGTCAACAGTGTACACCCAAAATGGTCGAAAATAACGTTTTATTAAATTTTGCTTCCTGAGGGGGTGGTCGTGGGTACCGACTTTTGTCAAATCCCATTTACACTCAATCTGGTACGGTCAGGGCGTTAACACTGAACACTCAAAATGGTCAAAAATAACGTTTTATTAAATTTTGCTTCCTGAGGGGGTGGTCGTGGGTACCGACTTTTGTCAAATCCCATTTACACTCAATCTGGTACGGTCAGGGCGTTAACACTGAACACTCAAAATGGTCGAAAATAACGTTTTATTAAATTTTGCTTCCTGAGGGGGTGGTCGTGGGTACCGACTTTTGTCAAATCCCATTTACACTCAATCTGGTACGGTCAGGGCGTTAACACTGAACACTCAAAATGGTCAAAAATAACGTTTTATTAAATTTTGCTTCCTGAGGGGGTGGTCGTGGGTACCGACTTTTGTCAAATCCCATTTACACTCAATCTGGTACGGTCAGGGCGTTAACACTGAACACTCAAAATGGTCAAAAATAACGTTTTATTAAATTTTGCTTCCTGAGGGGGTGGTCGTGGGTACCGACTTTTGTCAAATCCCATTTACACTCAATCTGGTACGGTCAGGGCGTTAACACTGAACACTCAAAATGGTCAAAAATAACGTTTTATTAAATTTTGCTTCCTGAGGGGGTGGTCGTGGGTACCGACTTTTGTCAAATCCCATTTACACTCAATCTGGTACGGTCAGGGCGTTAACACTGAACACTCAAAATGGTCAAAAATAACGTTTTATTAAATTTTGCTTCCTGAGGGGGTGGTCGTGGGTACCGACTTTTGTCAAATCCCATTTACACTCAATCTGGTACGGTCAGGGCGTTAACACTGAACACTCAAAATGGTCAAAAATAACGTTTTATTAAATTTTGCTTCCTGAGGGGGTGGTCGTGAAGTGAAGTGAATTATTTTTGGAAAATGTGCACCACGTGGGTGGTGGTAGTAATCACATTAACCATTTTACATGGTTATTTTGAAAAAAAGCTTTTTTGACTTAAAAATAAAGCTGCTTAGTCGTCGACTAACCGTGACTAAGGAGGACGACAGGGCTGATCAAATTTTTTTGTCAATTTGAATTGCCAAAAAAGCTCTCAAATTACGTTTTATTAATTTTTGGGGGTGGTCGTGGGTACCAACTTTTGCCAAATCTCATTTACACTCAATTTGGTATGGTCAGGGCGTCAACAGTGTACACCCAAAATGGTCGAAAATAACGTTTTATTAAATTTTGCTTCCTGAGGGGGTGGTCGTGGGTACCGACTTTTGTCAAATCCCATTTACACTCAATTTGGTATGGTCAGGGCGTCAACAGTGTACACCCAAAATGGTCGAAAATAACGTTTTATTAAATTTTGCTTCCTGAGGGGGTGGTCGTGGGTACCGACTTTTGTCAAATCCCATTTACACTCAATTTGGTATGGTCAGGGCGTCAACAGTGTACACCCAAAATGGTCGAAAATAACGTTTTATTAAATTTTGCTTCCTGAGGGGGTGGTCGTGGGTACCGACTTTTGTCAAATCCCATTTACACTCAATCTGGTACGGTCAGGGCGTTAACACTGAACACTCAAAATGGTCAAAAATAACGTTTTATTAAATTTTGCTTCCTGAGGGGGTGGTCGTGGGTACCGACTTTTGTCAAATCCCATTTACACTCAATCTGGTACGGTCAGGGCGTTAACACTGAACACTCAAAATGGTCAAAAATAACGTTTTATTAAATTTTGCTTCCTGAGGGGGTGGTCGTGGGTACCGACTTTTGCCAAATCCCATTTACACTCAATCTGGTACGGTCAGGGCGTTAACACTGAACACTCAAAATGGTCAAAAATAACGTTTTATTAAATTTTGCTTCCTGAGGGGGTGGTCGTGGGTACCGACTTTTGTCAAATCCCATTTACACTCAATCTGGTACGGTCAGGGCGTTAACACTGAACACTCAAAATGGTCAAAAATAACGTTTTATTAAATTTTGCTTCCTGAGGGGGTGGTCGTGAAGTGAAGTGAATTATTTTTGGAAAATGTGCACCACGTGGGTGGTGGTAGTAATCACATTAACCATTTTACATGGTTATTTTGAAAAAAAGCTTTTTTGACTTAAAAATAAAGCTGCTTAGTCGTCGACTAACCGTGACTAAGGAGGACGACAGGGCTGATCAAATTTTTTTGTCAATTTGAATTGCCAAAAAAGCTCTCAAATTACGTTTTATTAATTTTTGGGGGTGGTCGTGGGTACCAACTTTTGCCAAATCTCATTTACACTCAATTTGGTATGGTCAGGGCGTCAACAGTGTACACCCAAAATGGTCGAAAATAACGTTTTATTAAATTTTGCTTCCTGAGGGGGTGGTCGTGGGTACCGACTTTTGTCAAATCCCATTTACACTCAATTTGGTATGGTCAGGGCGTCAACAGTGTACACCCAAAATGGTCGAAAATAACGTTTTATTAAATTTTGCTTCCTGAGGGGGTGGTCGTGGGTACCGACTTTTGTCAAATCCCATTTACACTCAATCTGGTACGGTCAGGGCGTTAACACTGAACACTCAAAATGGTCAAAAATAACGTTTTATTAAATTTTACTTCCTGAGGGGGTGGTCGTGGGTACCGACTTTTGTCAAATCCCATTTACACTCAATCTGGTACGGTCAGGGCGTTAACACTGAACACTCAAAATGGTCAAAAATAACGTTTTATTAAATTTTGCTTCCTGAGGGGGTGGTCGTGGGTACCGACTTTTGTCAAATCCCATTTACACTCAATCTGGTACGGTCAGGGCGTTAACACTGAACACTCAAAATGGTCAAAAATAACGTTTTATTAAATTTTGCTTCCTGAGGGGGTGGTCGTGGGTACCGACTTTTGTCAAATCCCATTTACACTCAATCTGGTACGGTCAGGGCGTTAACACTGAACACTCAAAATGGTCAAAAATAACGTTTTATTAAATTTTGCTTCCTGAGGGGGTGGTCGTGGGTACCGACTTTTGTCAAATCCCATTTACACTCAATCTGGTACGGTCAGGGCGTTAACACTGAACACTCAAAATGGTCAAAAATAACGTTTTATTAAATTTTGCTTCCTGAGGGGGTGGTCGTGAAGTGAAGTGAATTATTTTTGGAAAATGTGCACCACGTGGGTGGTGGTAGTAATCACATTAACCATTTTACATGGTTATTTTGAAAAAAAGCTTTTTTGACTTAAAAATAAAGCTGCTTAGTCGTCGACTAACCGTGACTAAGGAGGACGACAGGGCTGATCAAATTTTTTTGTCAATTTGAATTGCCAAAAAAGCTCTCAAATTACGTTTTATTAATTTTTGGGGGTGGTCGTGGGTACCAACTTTTGCCAAATCTCATTTACACTCAATTTGGTATGGTCAGGGCGTCAACAGTGTACACCCAAAATGGTCGAAAATAACGTTTTATTAAATTTTGCTTCCTGAGGGGGTGGTCGTGGGTACCGACTTTTGTCAAATCCCATTTACACTCAATTTGGTATGGTCAGGGCGTCAACAGTGTACACCCAAAATGGTCGAAAATAACGTTTTATTAAATTTTGCTTCCTGAGGGGGTGGTCGTGGGTACCGACTTTTGTCAAATCCCATTTACACTCAATTTGGTATGGTCAGGGCGTCAACAGTGTACACCCAAAATGGTCGAAAATAACGTTTTATTAAATTTTGCTTCCTGAGGGGGTGGTCGTGGGTACCGACTTTTGTCAAATCCCATTTACACTCAATCTGGTACGGTCAGGGCGTTAACACTGAACACTCAAAATGGTCAAAAATAACGTTTTATTAAATTTTGCTTCCTGAGGGGGTGGTCGTGGGTACCGACTTTTGTCAAATCCCATTTACACTCAATCTGGTACGGTCAGGGCGTTAACACTGAACACTCAAAATGGTCAAAAATAACGTTTTATTAAATTTTGCTTCCTGAGGGGGTGGTCGTGGGTACCGACTTTTGTCAAATCCCATTTACACTCAATCTGGTACGGTCAGGGCGTTAACACTGAACACTCAAAATGGTCAAAAATAACGTTTTATTAAATTTTGCTTCCTGAGGGGGTGGTCGTGGGTACCGACTTTTGTCAAATCCCATTTACACTCAATCTGGTACGGTCAGGGCGTTAACACTGAACACTCAAAATGGTCAAAAATAACGTTTTATTAAATTTTGCTTCCTGAGGGGGTGGTCGTGAAGTGAAGTGAATTATTTTTGGAAAATGTGCACCACGTGGGTGGTGGTAGTAATCACATTAACCATTTTACATGGTTATTTTGAAAAAAAGCTTTTTTGACTTAAAAATAAAGCTGCTTAGTCGTCGACTAACCGTGACTAAGGAGGACGACAGGGCTGATCAAATTTTTTTGTCAATTTGAATTGCCAAAAAAGCTCTCAAATTACGTTTTATTAATTTTTGGGGGTGGTCGTGGGTACCAACTTTTGCCAAATCTCATTTACACTCAATTTGGTATGGTCAGGGCGTCAACAGTGTACACCCAAAATGGTCGAAAATAACGTTTTATTAAATTTTGCTTCCTGAGGGGGTGGTCGTGGGTACCGACTTTTGTCAAATCCCATTTACACTCAATTTGGTATGGTCAGGGCGTCAACAGTGTACACCCAAAATGGTCGAAAATAACGTTTTATTAAATTTTGCTTCCTGAGGGGGTGGTCGTGGGTACCGACTTTTGTCAAATCCCATTTACACTCAATCTGGTACGGTCAGGGCGTTAACACTGAACACTCAAAATGGTCAAAAATAACGTTTTATTAAATTTTGCTTCCTGAGGGGGTGGTCGTGGGTACCGACTTTTGTCAAATCCCATTTACACTCAATCTGGTACGGTCAGGGCGTTAACACTGAACACTCAAAATGGTCAAAAATAACGTTTTATTAAATTTTGCTTCCTGAGGGGGTGGTCGTGGGTACCGACTTTTGTCAAATCCCATTTACACTCAATCTGGTACGGTCAGGGCGTTAACACTGAACACTCAAAATGGTCAAAAATAACGTTTTATTAAATTTTGCTTCCTGAGGGGGTGGTCGTGAAGTGAAGTGAATTATTTTTGGAAAATGTGCACCACGTGGGTGGTGGTAGTAATCACATTAACCATTTTACATGGTTATTTTGAAAAAAAGCTTTTTTGACTTAAAAATAAAGCTGCTTAGTCGTCGACTAACCGTGACTAAGGAGGACGACAGGGCTGATCAAATTTTTTTGTCAATTTGAATTGCCAAAAAAGCTCTCAAATTACGTTTTATTAATTTTTGGGGGTGGTCGTGGGTACCAACTTTTGCCAAATCTCATTTACACTCAATTTGGTATGGTCAGGGCGTCAACAGTGTACACCCAAAATGGTCGAAAATAACGTTTTATTAAATTTTGCTTCCTGAGGGGGTGGTCGTGGGTACCGACTTTTGTCAAATCCCATTTACACTCAATTTGGTATGGTCAGGGCGTCAACAGTGTACACCCAAAATGGTCGAAAATAACGTTTTATTAAATTTTGCTTCCTGAGGGGGTGGTCGTGGGTACCGACTTTTGTCAAATCCCATTTACACTCAATCTGGTACGGTCAGGGCGTTAACACTGAACACTCAAAATGGTCAAAAATAACGTTTTATTAAATTTTACTTCCTGAGGGGGTGGTCGTGGGTACCGACTTTTGTCAAATCCCATTTACACTCAATTTGGTATGGTCAGGGCGTCAACAGTGTACACCCAAAATGGTCGAAAATAACGTTTTATTAAATTTTGCTTCCTGAGGGGGTGGTCGTGGGTACCGACTTTTGTCAAATCCCATTTACACTCAATCTGGTACGGTCAGGGCGTTAACACTGAACACTCAAAATGGTCAAAAATAACGTTTTATTAAATTTTGCTTCCTGAGGGGGTGGTCGTGGGTACCGACTTTTGTCAAATCCCATTTACACTCAATCTGGTACGGTCAGGGCGTTAACACTGAACACTCAAAATGGTCAAAAATAACGTTTTATTAAATTTTGCTTCCTGAGGGGGTGGTCGTGGGTACCGACTTTTGTCAAATCCCATTTACACTCAATCTGGTACGGTCAGGGCGTTAACACTGAACACTCAAAATGGTCAAAAATAACGTTTTATTAAATTTTGCTTCCTGAGGGGGTGGTCGTGGGTACCGACTTTTGTCAAATCCCATTTACACTCAATCTGGTACGGTCAGGGCGTTAACACTGAACACTCAAAATGGTCAAAAATAACGTTTTATTAAATTTTGCTTCCTGAGGGGGTGGTCGTGGGTACCGACTTTTGTCAAATCCCATTTACACTCAATCTGGTACGGTCAGGGCGTTAACACTGAACACTCAAAATGGTCAAAAATAACGTTTTATTAAATTTTGCTTCCTGAGGGGGTGGTCGTGGGTACCGACTTTTGTCAAATCCCATTTACACTCAATCTGGTACGGTCAGGGCGTTAACACTGAACACTCAAAATGGTCAAAAATAACGTTTTATTAAATTTTGCTTCCTGAGGGGGTGGTCGTGAAGTGAAGTGAATTATTTTTGGAAAATGTGCACCACGTGGGTGGTGGTAGTAATCACATTAACCATTTTACATGGTTATTTTGAAGAAAAGCTTTTTTGACATAAAAATAAAGCTGCTTAGTCGTCGACTAACCGTGACTAAGGAGGACGACAGGGCTGATCAAATTTTTTTGTCAATTTGAATTGCCAAAAAAGCTCTCAAATTACGTTTTATTAATTTTTGGGGGTGGTCGTGGGTACCAACTTTTGCCAAATCTCATTTACACTCAATTTGGTATGGTCAGGGCGTCAACAGTGTACACCCAAAATGGTCGAAAATAACGTTTTATTAAATTTTGCTTCCTGAGGGGGTGGTCGTGGGTACCGACTTTTGTCAAATCCCATTTACACTCAATTTGGTATGGTCAGGGCGTCAACAGTGTACACCCAAAATGGTCGAAAATAACGTTTTATTAAATTTTGCTTCCTGAGGGGGTGGTCGTGGGTACCGACTTTTGTCAAATCCCATTTACACTCAATCTGGTACGGTCAGGGCGTTAACACTGAACACTCAAAATGGTCAAAAATAACGTTTTATTAAATTTTGCTTCCTGAGGGGGTGGTCGTGGGTACCGACTTTTGTCAAATCCCATTTACACTCAATCTGGTACGGTCAGGGCGTTAACACTGAACACTCAAAATGGTCAAAAATAACGTTTTATTAAATTTTACTTCCTGAGGGGGTGGTCGTGGGTACCGACTTTTGTCAAATCCCATTTACACTCAATCTGGTACGGTCAGGGCGTTAACACTGAACACTCAAAATGGTCAAAAATAACGTTTTATTAAATTTTGCTTCCTGAGGGGGTGGTCGTGGGTACCGACTTTTGTCAAATCCCATTTACACTCAATCTGGTACGGTCAGGGCGTTAACACTGAACACTCAAAATGGTCAAAAATAACGTTTTATTAAATTTTGCTTCCTGAGGGGGTGGTCGTGGGTACCGACTTTTGTCAAATCCCATTTACACTCAATCTGGTACGGTCAGGGCGTTAACACTGAACACTCAAAATGGTCAAAAATAACGTTTTATTAAATTTTGCTTCCTGAGGGGGTGGTCGTGGGTACCGACTTTTGTCAAATCCCATTTACACTCAATCTGGTACGGTCAGGGCGTTAACACTGAACACTCAAAATGGTCAAAAATAACGTTTTATTAAATTTTGCTTCCTGAGGGGGTGGTCGTGAAGTGAAGTGAATTATTTTTGGAAAATGTGCACCACGTGGGTGGTGGTAGTAATCACATTAACCATTTTACATGGTTATTTTGAAAAAAAGCTTTTTTGACTTAAAAATAAAGCTGCTTAGTCGTCGACTAACCGTGACTAAGGAGGACGACAGGGCTGATCAAATTTTTTTGTCAATTTGAATTGCCAAAAAAGCTCTCAAATTACGTTTTATTAATTTTTGGGGGTGGTCGTGGGTACCAACTTTTGCCAAATCTCATTTACACTCAATTTGGTATGGTCAGGGCGTCAACAGTGTACACCCAAAATGGTCGAAAATAACGTTTTATTAAATTTTGCTTCCTGAGGGGGTGGTCGTGGGTACCGACTTTTGTCAAATCCCATTTACACTCAATCTGGTACGGTCAGGGCGTTAACACTGAACACTCAAAATGGTCAAAAATAACGTTTTATTAAATTTTGCTTCCTGAGGGGGTGGTCGTGGGTACCGACTTTTGTCAAATCCCATTTACACTCAATCTGGTACGGTCAGGGCGTTAACACTGAACACTCAAAATGGTCAAAAATAACGTTTTATTAAATTTTGCTTCCTGAGGGGGTGGTCGTGGGTACCGACTTTTGTCAAATCCCATTTACACTCAATCTGGTACGGTCAGGGCGTTAACACTGAACACTCAAAATGGTCAAAAATAACGTTTTATTAAATTTTGCTTCCTGAGGGGGTGGTCGTGGGTACCGACTTTTGTCAAATCCCATTTACACTCAATCTGGTACGGTCAGGGCGTTAACACTGAACACTCAAAATGGTCAAAAATAACGTTTTATTAAATTTTGCTTCCTGAGGGGGTGGTCGTGAAGTGAAGTGAATTATTTTTGGAAAATGTGCACCACGTGGGTGGTGGTAGTAATCACATTAACCATTTTACATGGTTATTTTGAAAAAAAGCTTTTTTGACTTAAAAATAAAGCTGCTTAGTCGTCGACTAACCGTGACTAAGGAGGACGACAGGGCTGATCAAATTTTTTTGTCAATTTGAATTGCCAAAAAAGCTCTCAAATTACGTTTTATTAATTTTTGGGGGTGGTCGTGGGTACCAACTTTTGCCAAATCTCATTTACACTCAATTTGGTATGGTCAGGGCGTCAACAGTGTACACCCAAAATGGTCGAAAATAACGTTTTATTAAATTTTGCTTCCTGAGGGGGTGGTCGTGGGTACCGACTTTTGTCAAATCCCATTTACACTCAATTTGGTATGGTCAGGGCGTCAACAGTGTACACCCAAAATGGTCGAAAATAACGTTTTATTAAATTTTGCTTCCTGAGGGGGTGGTCGTGGGTACCGACTTTTGTCAAATCCCATTTACACTCAATTTGGTATGGTCAGGGCGTCAACAGTGTACACCCAAAATGGTCGAAAATAACGTTTTATTAAATTTTGCTTCCTGAGGGGGTGGTCGTGGGTACCGACTTTTGTCAAATCCCATTTACACTCAATTTGGTATGGTCAGGGCGTCAACAGTGTACACCCAAAATGGTCGAAAATAACGTTTTATTAAATTTTGCTTCCTGAGGGGGTGGTCGTGGGTACCGACTTTTGTCAAATCCCATTTACACTCAATCTGGTACGGTCAGGGCGTTAACACTGAACACTCAAAATGGTCAAAAATAACGTTTTATTAAATTTTGCTTCCTGAGGGGGTGGTCGTGGGTACCGACTTTTGTCAAATCCCATTTACACTCAATCTGGTACGGTCAGGGCGTTAACACTGAACACTCAAAATGGTCAAAAATAACGTTTTATTAAATTTTGCTTCCTGAGGGGGTGGTCGTGGGTACCGACTTTTGTCAAATCCCATTTACACTCAATCTGGTACGGTCAGGGCGTTAACACTGAACACTCAAAATGGTCAAAAATAACGTTTTATTAAATTTTGCTTCCTGAGGGGGTGGTCGTGGGTACCGACTTTTGTCAAATCCCATTTACACTCAATCTGGTACGGTCAGGGCGTTAACACTGAACACTCAAAATGGTCAAAAATAACGTTTTATTAAATTTTGCTTCCTGAGGGGGTGGTCGTGAAGTGAAGTGAATTATTTTTGGAAAATGTGCACCACGTGGGTGGTGGTAGTAATCACATTAACCATTTTACATGGTTATTTTGAAGAAAAGCTTTTTTGACATAAAAATAAAGCTGCTTAGTCGTCGACTAACCGTGACTAAGGAGGACGACAGGGCTGATCAAATTTTTTTGTCAATTTGAATTGCCAAAAAAGCTCTCAAATTACGTTTTATTAATTTTTGGGGGTGGTCGTGGGTACCAACTTTTGCCAAATCTCATTTACACTCAATTTGGTATGGTCAGGGCGTCAACAGTGTACACCCAAAATGGTCGAAAATAACGTTTTATTAAATTTTGCTTCCTGAGGGGGTGGTCGTGGGTACCGACTTTTGTCAAATCCCATTTACACTCAATTTGGTATGGTCAGGGCGTCAACAGTGTACACCCAAAATGGTCGAAAATAACGTTTTATTAAATTTTGCTTCCTGAGGGGGTGGTCGTGGGTACCGACTTTTGTCAAATCCCATTTACACTCAATCTGGTACGGTCAGGGCGTTAACACTGAACACTCAAAATGGTCAAAAATAACGTTTTATTAAATTTTGCTTCCTGAGGGGGTGGTCGTGGGTACCGACTTTTGTCAAATCCCATTTACACTCAATCTGGTACGGTCAGGGCGTTAACACTGAACACTCAAAATGGTCAAAAATAACGTTTTATTAAATTTTGCTTCCTGAGGGGGTGGTCGTGGGTACCGACTTTTGTCAAATCCCATTTACACTCAATCTGGTACGGTCAGGGCGTTAACACTGAACACTCAAAATGGTCAAAAATAACGTTTTATTAAATTTTACTTCCTGAGGGGGTGGTCGTGGGTACCGACTTTTGTCAAATCCCATTTACACTCAATCTGGTACGGTCAGGGCGTTAACACTGAACACTCAAAATGGTCAAAAATAACGTTTTATTAAATTTTGCTTCCTGAGGGGGTGGTCGTGGGTACCGACTTTTGTCAAATCCCATTTACACTCAATCTGGTACGGTCAGGGCGTTAACACTGAACACTCAAAATGGTCAAAAATAACGTTTTATTAAATTTTGCTTCCTGAGGGGGTGGTCGTGGGTACCGACTTTTGTCAAATCCCATTTACACTCAATCTGGTACGGTCAGGGCGTTAACACTGAACACTCAAAATGGTCAAAAATAACGTTTTATTAAATTTTGCTTCCTGAGGGGGTGGTCGTGAAGTGAAGTGAATTATTTTTGGAAAATGTGCACCACGTGGGTGGTGGTAGTAATCACATTAACCATTTTACATGGTTATTTTGAAAAAAAGCTTTTTTGACTTAAAAATAAAGCTGCTTAGTCGTCGACTAACCGTGACTAAGGAGGACGACAGGGCTGATCAAATTTTTTTGTCAATTTGAATTGCCAAAAAAGCTCTCAAATTACGTTTTATTAATTTTTGGGGGTGGTCGTGGGTACCAACTTTTGCCAAATCTCATTTACACTCAATTTGGTATGGTCAGGGCGTCAACAGTGTACACCCAAAATGGTCGAAAATAACGTTTTATTAAATTTTGCTTCCTGAGGGGGTGGTCGTGGGTACCGACTTTTGTCAAATCCCATTTACACTCAATTTGGTATGGTCAGGGCGTCAACAGTGTACACCCAAAATGGTCGAAAATAACGTTTTATTAAATTTTGCTTCCTGAGGGGGTGGTCGTGGGTACCGACTTTTGTCAAATCCCATTTACACTCAATCTGGTACGGTCAGGGCGTTAACACTGAACACTCAAAATGGTCGAAAATAACGTTTTATTAAATTTTGCTTCCTGAGGGGGTGGTCGTGGGTACCGACTTTTGTCAAATCCCATTTACACTCAATTTGGTATGGTCAGGGCGTCAACAGTGTACACCCAAAATGGTCGAAAATAACGTTTTATTAAATTTTGCTTCCTGAGGGGGTGGTCGTGGGTACCGACTTTTGTCAAATCCCATTTACACTCAATCTGGTACGGTCAGGGCGTTAACACTGAACACTCAAAATGGTCAAAAATAACGTTTTATTAAATTTTGCTTCCTGAGGGGGTGGTCGTGGGTACCGACTTTTGTCAAATCCCATTTACACTCAATCTGGTACGGTCAGGGCGTTAACACTGAACACTCAAAATGGTCAAAAATAACGTTTTATTAAATTTTACTTCCTGAGGGGGTGGTCGTGGGTACCGACTTTTGTCAAATCCCATTTACACTCAATCTGGTACGGTCAGGGCGTTAACACTGAACACTCAAAATGGTCAAAAATAACGTTTTATTAAATTTTGCTTCCTGAGGGGGTGGTCGTGGGTACCGACTTTTGTCAAATCCCATTTACACTCAATCTGGTACGGTCAGGGCGTTAACACTGAACACTCAAAATGGTCAAAAATAACGTTTTATTAAATTTTGCTTCCTGAGGGGGTGGTCGTGGGTACCGACTTTTGTCAAATCCCATTTACACTCAATCTGGTACGGTCAGGGCGTTAACACTGAACACTCAAAATGGTCAAAAATAACGTTTTATTAAATTTTGCTTCCTGAGGGGGTGGTCGTGAAGTGAAGTGAATTATTTTTGGAAAATGTGCACCACGTGGGTGGTGGTAGTAATCACATTAACCATTTTACATGGTTATTTTGAAAAAAAGCTTTTTTGACTTAAAAATAAAGCTGCTTAGTCGTCGACTAACCGTGACTAAGGAGGACGACAGGGCTGATCAAATTTTTTTGTCAATTTGAATTGCCAAAAAAGCTCTCAAATTACGTTTTATTAATTTTTGGGGGTGGTCGTGGGTACCAACTTTTGCCAAATCTCATTTACACTCAATTTGGTATGGTCAGGGCGTCAACAGTGTACACCCAAAATGGTCGAAAATAACGTTTTATTAAATTTTGCTTCCTGAGGGGGTGGTCGTGGGTACCGACTTTTGTCAAATCCCATTTACACTCAATTTGGTATGGTCAGGGCGTCAACAGTGTACACCCAAAATGGTCGAAAATAACGTTTTATTAAATTTTGCTTCCTGAGGGGGTGGTCGTGGGTACCGACTTTTGTCAAATCCCATTTACACTCAATTTGGTATGGTCAGGGCGTCAACAGTGTACACCCAAAATGGTCGAAAATAACGTTTTATTAAATTTTGCTTCCTGAGGGGGTGGTCGTGGGTACCGACTTTTGTCAAATCCCATTTACACTCAATCTGGTACGGTCAGGGCGTTAACACTGAACACTCAAAATGGTCAAAAATAACGTTTTATTAAATTTTGCTTCCTGAGGGGGTGGTCGTGGGTACCGACTTTTGTCAAATCCCATTTACACTCAATCTGGTACGGTCAGGGCGTTAACACTGAACACTCAAAATGGTCAAAAATAACGTTTTATTAAATTTTGCTTCCTGAGGGGGTGGTCGTGGGTACCGACTTTTGTCAAATCCCATTTACACTCAATCTGGTACGGTCAGGGCGTTAACACTGAACACTCAAAATGGTCAAAAATAACGTTTTATTAAATTTTGCTTCCTGAGGGGGTGGTCGTGGGTACCGACTTTTGTCAAATCCCATTTACACTCAATCTGGTACGGTCAGGGCGTTAACACTGAACACTCAAAATGGTCAAAAATAACGTTTTATTAAATTTTGCTTCCTGAGGGGGTGGTCGTGAAGTGAAGTGAATTATTTTTGGAAAATGTGCACCACGTGGGTGGTGGTAGTAATCACATTAACCATTTTACATGGTTATTTTGAAAAAAAGCTTTTTTGACTTAAAAATAAAGCTGCTTAGTCGTCGACTAACCGTGACTAAGGAGGACGACAGGGCTGATCAAATTTTTTTGTCAATTTGAATTGCCAAAAAAGCTCTCAAATTACGTTTTATTAATTTTTGGGGGTGGTCGTGGGTACCAACTTTTGCCAAATCTCATTTACACTCAATTTGGTATGGTCAGGGCGTCAACAGTGTACACCCAAAATGGTCGAAAATAACGTTTTATTAAATTTTGCTTCCTGAGGGGGTGGTCGTGGGTACCGACTTTTGTCAAATCCCATTTACACTCAATTTGGTATGGTCAGGGCGTCAACAGTGTACACCCAAAATGGTCGAAAATAACGTTTTATTAAATTTTGCTTCCTGAGGGGGTGGTCGTGGGTACCGACTTTTGTCAAATCCCATTTACACTCAATCTGGTACGGTCAGGGCGTTAACACTGAACACTCAAAATGGTCAAAAATAACGTTTTATTAAATTTTGCTTCCTGAGGGGGTGGTCGTGGGTACCGACTTTTGTCAAATCCCATTTACACTCAATCTGGTACGGTCAGGGCGTTAACACTGAACACTCAAAATGGTCGAAAATAACGTTTTATTAAATTTTGCTTCCTGAGGGGGTGGTCGTGGGTACCGACTTTTGTCAAATCCCATTTACACTCAATCTGGTACGGTCAGGGCGTTAACACTGAACACTCAAAATGGTCAAAAATAACGTTTTATTAAATTTTGCTTCCTGAGGGGGTGGTCGTGGGTACCGACTTTTGTCAAATCCCATTTACACTCAATCTGGTACGGTCAGGGCGTTAACACTGAACACTCAAAATGGTCAAAAATAACGTTTTATTAAATTTTGCTTCCTGAGGGGGTGGTCGTGGGTACCGACTTTTGTCAAATCCCATTTACACTCAATCTGGTACGGTCAGGGCGTTAACACTGAACACTCAAAATGGTCAAAAATAACGTTTTATTAAATTTTGCTTCCTGAGGGGGTGGTCGTGGGTACCGACTTTTGTCAAATCCCATTTACACTCAATCTGGTACGGTCAGGGCGTTAACACTGAACACTCAAAATGGTCAAAAATAACGTTTTATTAAATTTTGCTTCCTGAGGGGGTGGTCGTGAAGTGAAGTGAATTATTTTTGGAAAATGTGCACCACGTGGGTGGTGGTAGTAATCACATTAACCATTTTACATGGTTATTTTGAAGAAAAGCTTTTTTGACATAAAAATAAAGCTGCTTAGTCGTCGACTAACCGTGACTAAGGAGGACGACAGGGCTGATCAAATTTTTTTGTCAATTTGAATTGCCAAAAAAGCTCTCAAATTACGTTTTATTAATTTTTGGGGGTGGTCGTGGGTACCAACTTTTGCCAAATCTCATTTACACTCAATTTGGTATGGTCAGGGCGTCAACAGTGTACACCCAAAATGGTCGAAAATAACGTTTTATTAAATTTTGCTTCCTGAGGGGGTGGTCGTGGGTACCGACTTTTGTCAACTCCCATTTACACTCAATTTGGTATGGTCAGGGCGTCAACAGTGTACACCCAAAATGGTCGAAAATAACGTTTTATTAAATTTTGCTTCCTGAGGGGGTGGTCGTGGGTACCGACTTTTGTCAAATCCCATTTACACTCAATCTGGTACGGTCAGGGCGTTAACACTGAACACTCAAAATGGTCAAAAATAACGTTTTATTAAATTTTGCTTCCTGAGGGGGTGGTCGTGGGTACCGACTTTTGTCAAATCCCATTTACACTCAATCTGGTACGGTCAGGGCGTTAACACTGAACACTCAAAATGGTCGAAAATAACGTTTTATTAAATTTTGCTTCCTGAGGGGGTGGTCGTGGGTACCGACTTTTGTCAAATCCCATTTACACTCAATCTGGTACGGTCAGGGCGTTAACACTGAACACTCAAAATGGTCAAAAATAACGTTTTATTAAATTTTGCTTCCTGAGGGGGTGGTCGTGGGTACCGACTTTTGTCAAATCCCATTTACACTCAATCTGGTACGGTCAGGGCGTTAACACTGAACACTCAAAATGGTCAAAAATAACGTTTTATTAAATTTTGCTTCCTGAGGGGGTGGTCGTGCCCAAGTAGCACCTGCAACTAAAATGGAAATGATCATCGTTGCAAACATGTTGCAACTGAGTTTTCATGAAACAAACAAAATTAAAACCTATTAAAATCCTGTTGTTAATGTCAAACTGAGGTGTAACAGTTTTATAACAACTTGCAAAATGAAAACAAACGTCATCATTAGTCGAAACTTGCGAAACCAATTTGTAACTGAAGTATAATCTGATTGTTTCAACGAATCTTAGTTACAACCGTTTACAAACCAAATCAACCAAAACATTGATTCTGATTGTTATAAACATGTTGCACCTGGAACTTATTTAGAACATAACGAACACTTTTGACAGGAGAGATAGAAGTTCCAAAATGTGCGGCAAAATGTTTTTGTGATCACGAAAAATATAAAATGCACAATAAAAAACCAAAATGTTTCACAAATAACGAAATCATGTACAAATAAAATGTAACCTTTTCTTCATAAATTTATCGACATATTCCAATTTTTTTAAAATTAAAGTCGTAAAATAGAAAAATCAATCTGATTGGAAGTATAATATTTACCCAATAAAAAAAAATCTGCCTCATTTTCGCAGTACTGAACGACTGGTACCTACCCCTGAGAAGATTTGAATATAAGGGGTTTTGAGAAATCTAACGTAACGTACAAAAATATTAGGAGTTTCCCACGAAAAATTTTACAATGGGTTTACATTTTTTACAAAAAACGTGAAATTTTTGGTACGTAATAAATGGACAGCCTATGTTGATGTAAATGGGAAGTACACGTCCAAATGTCTGCTTTTTCGGAAAATTCAAACTACATTACTTTAGGTCGATTTTACCCCAAAATGAGTATATCAAATTGAATAGTTACCCAAAATTAGGTTGTTTTTCCTCTCTCCTCCTCAGATGTTGTCGTAAATAAACAGAGATGCGTCTATCCGACGGGGGTCTTTGAGGCCAATAAGCCAATTTTGGGTAAATGTAGATTTACTCAATTTTGGATTGAATGAAGGGTTGAATTTACCTACTCTTGAGTATATTTTTAGTTGGAGGTAAAGGAAATTTACCTAGCGTGAGTTTAATCGATTCACTTGAATGTTGACTTATTGGGCCGAACTATAGGATTGCGTCAGAAGAATCCAATTTTTGGTAATTTGGCCATTTTCGTGTACCATGTGTAGCATAGGGTAATTGATCCGATCATGGAGGAGTTAAGCGCTGGGTTCATGTTTAAACCACAATTGTATCGCCCCAAGCAAACTTTTTACATGAATTGAATTGAAAATAATAAAACCATCCTTAATCTACAGGAAAATAACGAAATATTGCCACTTTGATGTTGTTATGAGCATTTTATTCGTTTTTATCTGAAAGAACATTGTGTTCCTAATGTTGCGGTATTTGTTCCTAATGTTGCGGTATTTTGTTCCTATTGTTGCGGTATCTCATTGAAATCATATGGGATACCGCAACATTAGGAACACTACCCCAACAAAAGGAACACAGCAGCAAACGCATTAAGGAAAATATTTTTTTTAAATAGGTTTTTGGGCAAATCTTAAGCAAATAAATGGTGCAATCTCATAATTTAAGCACCATACATCTATTAAAAATACCTTTTGGCAACACTTCAGTCGAAAAAGTGCTCAATTGCCATTACCGCAACATTAGGTACTACCACAACGATGGGAACAATTACCCTAGTCCATTTTACGAGCCGATTTTATGAATGAATTTTGACAGGAGGTTGCGTCCAATAACCCGTGAAAACCAATATCATCAGCAACATTGTTGTCACTTCGTAAAATGGCTCATTGTTGTACTTTGTCAATACGGATTCCCATAGACATGATTCAGCAAATAGTATCTTTCTTAATTCTAAAATAATTTTTCAGCATTTTATGAGTGCATTAAATAAGCTGCTGAAATGCTCTCCGCCAAAGCAATATGGCGAGTTAATTTTTACCTCAAATGCCTAAATTTTCACTCGCAAAATGATAGGTAAACTGAGGCGCGTTGAGAATACGGAGCTAAAATGCGTAACTTACCGATAAATCTGGAACGGCACACAAATTGACGTTCTCGGTCAGGCTTATTTGCGGTATATTTTATCACACAATTTATTAATCACATGAACGAAACTGTTGATGCAAAATAACTGGCAGTGATGACTTAAAGCTGACTAGTTGTCGAATCGGTCACCATTTTTTAAGTCGACTATAAGTTGTATCTTGGTTATAATTCGATTACGTATCAAAACCGTTTATATCACGAATGGATGTTTTATATTGGCTCCACCTCTTGCGCTTTTTTGGTTGCAATTTAGTTGTTAATAAGACGATTGGGTCAAATGGCATAACTTTCAATATAGTTGCATACAAATTACAGGAACTTACTAATGTCCAAGTGTGTTGCTTGGGTGGGTACCGACTTTTGTCAAATCCCATTTACACTCAATCTGGTACGGTCAGGGCGTTAACACTGAACACTCAAAATGGTCAAAAATAACGTTTTATTAAATTTTGCTTCCTGAGGGGGTGGTCGTGGGTACCGACTTTTGTCAAATCCCATTTACACTCAATCTGGTACGGTCAGGGCGTTAACACTGAACACTCAAAATGGTCAAAAATAACGTTTTATTAAATTTTGCTTCCTGAGGGGGTGGTCGTGAAGTGAAGTGAATTATTTTTGGAAAATGTGCACCACGTGGGTGGTGGTAGTAATCACATTAACCATTTTACATGGTTATTTTGAAGAAAAGCTTTTTTGACATAAAAATAAAGCTGCTTAGTCGTCGACTAACCGTGACTAAGGAGGACGACAGGGCTGATCAAATTTTTTTGTCAATTTGAATTGCCAAAAAAGCTCTCAAATTACGTTTTATTAATTTTTGGGGGTGGTCGTGGGTACCAACTTTTGCCAAATCTCATTTACACTCAATTTGGTATGGTCAGGGCGTCAACAGTGTACACCCAAAATGGTCGAAAATAACGTTTTATTAAATTTTGCTTCCTGAGGGGGTGGTCGTGGGTACCGACTTTTGTCAAATCCCATTTACACTCAATTTGGTATGGTCAGGGCGTCAACAGTGTACACCCAAAATGGTCGAAAATAACGTTTTATTAAATTTTGCTTCCTGAGGGGGTGGTCGTGGGTACCGACTTTTGTCAAATCCCATTTACACTCAATCTGGTACGGTCAGGGCGTTAACACTGAACACTCAAAATGGTCAAAAATAACGTTTTATTAAATTTTGCTTCCTGAGGGGGTGGTCGTGGGTACCGACTTTTGTCAAATCCCATTTACACTCAATCTGGTACGGTCAGGGCGTTAACACTGAACACTCAAAATGGTCGAAAATAACGTTTTATTAAATTTTGCTTCCTGAGGGGGTGGTCGTGGGTACCGACTTTTGTCAAATCCCATTTACACTCAATCTGGTACGGTCAGGGCGTTAACACTGAACACTCAAAATGGTCAAAAATAACGTTTTATTAAATTTTGCTTCCTGAGGGGGTGGTCGTGGGTACCGACTTTTGTCAAATCCCATTTACACTCAATCTGGTACGGTCAGGGCGTTAACACTGAACACTCAAAATGGTCAAAAATAACGTTTTATTAAATTTTGCTTCCTGAGGGGGTGGTCGTGGGTACCGACTTTTGTCAAATCCCATTTACACTCAATCTGGTACGGTCAGGGCGTTAACACTGAACACTCAAAATGGTCAAAAATAACGTTTTATTAAATTTTGCTTCCTGAGGGGGTGGTCGTGGGTACCGACTTTTGTCAAATCCCATTTACACTCAATCTGGTACGGTCAGGGCGTTAACACTGAACACTCAAAATGGTCAAAAATAACGTTTTATTAAATTTTGCTTCCTGAGGGGGTGGTCGTGAAGTGAAGTGAATTATTTTTGGAAAATGTGCACCACGTGGGTGGTGGTAGTAATCACATTAACCATTTTACATGGTTATTTTGAAGAAAAGCTTTTTTGACATAAAAATAAAGCTGCTTAGTCGTCGACTAACCGTGACTAAGGAGGACGACAGGGCTGATCAAATTTTTTTGTCAATTTGAATTGCCAAAAAAGCTCTCAAATTACGTTTTATTAATTTTTGGGGGTGGTCGTGGGTACCAACTTTTGCCAAATCTCATTTACACTCAATTTGGTATGGTCAGGGCGTCAACAGTGTACACCCAAAATGGTCGAAAATAACGTTTTATTAAATTTTGCTTCCTGAGGGGGTGGTCGTGGGTACCGACTTTTGTCAAATCCCATTTACACTCAATTTGGTATGGTCAGGGCGTCAACAGTGTACACCCAAAATGGTCGAAAATAACGTTTTATTAAATTTTGCTTCCTGAGGGGGTGGTCGTGGGTACCGACTTTTGTCAAATCCCATTTACACTCAATCTGGTACGGTCAGGGCGTTAACACTGAACACTCAAAATGGTCAAAAATAACGTTTTATTAAATTTTGCTTCCTGAGGGGGTGGTCGTGGGTACCGACTTTTGTCAAATCCCATTTACACTCAATCTGGTACGGTCAGGGCGTTAACACTGAACACTCAAAATGGTCGAAAATAACGTTTTATTAAATTTTGCTTCCTGAGGGGGTGGTCGTGGGTACCGACTTTTGTCAAATCCCATTTACACTCAATCTGGTACGGTCAGGGCGTTAACACTGAACACTCAAAATGGTCAAAAATAACGTTTTATTAAATTTTGCTTCCTGAGGGGGTGGTCGTGGGTACCGACTTTTGTCAAATCCCATTTACACTCAATCTGGTACGGTCAGGGCGTTAACACTGAACACTCAAAATGGTCAAAAATAACGTTTTATTAAATTTTGCTTCCTGAGGGGGTGGTCGTGGGTACCGACTTTTGTCAAATCCCATTTACACTCAATCTGGTACGGTCAGGGCGTTAACACTGAACACTCAAAATGGTCAAAAATAACGTTTTATTAAATTTTGCTTCCTGAGGGGGTGGTCGTGGGTACCGACTTTTGTCAAATCCCATTTACACTCAATCTGGTACGGTCAGGGCGTTAACACTGAACACTCAAAATGGTCAAAAATAACGTTTTATTAAATTTTGCTTCCTGAGGGGGTGGTCGTGAAGTGAAGTGAATTATTTTTGGAAAATGTGCACCACGTGGGTGGTGGTAGTAATCACATTAACCATTTTACATGGTTATTTTGAAGAAAAGCTTTTTTGACATAAAAATAAAGCTGCTTAGTCGTCGACTAACCGTGACTAAGGAGGACGACAGGGCTGATCAAATTTTTTTGTCAATTTGAATTGCCAAAAAAGCTCTCAAATTACGTTTTATTAATTTTTGGGGGTGGTCGTGGGTACCAACTTTTGCCAAATCTCATTTACACTCAATTTGGTATGGTCAGGGCGTCAACAGTGTACACCCAAAATGGTCGAAAATAACGTTTTATTAAATTTTGCTTCCTGAGGGGGTGGTCGTGGGTACCGACTTTTGTCAAATCCCATTTACACTCAATTTGGTATGGTCAGGGCGTCAACAGTGTACACCCAAAATGGTCGAAAATAACGTTTTATTAAATTTTGCTTCCTGAGGGGGTGGTCGTGGGTACCGACTTTTGTCAAATCCCATTTACACTCAATCTGGTACGGTCAGGGCGTTAACACTGAACACTCAAAATGGTCAAAAATAACGTTTTATTAAATTTTGCTTCCTGAGGGGGTGGTCGTGGGTACCGACTTTTGTCAAATCCCATTTACACTCAATCTGGTACGGTCAGGGCGTTAACACTGAACACTCAAAATGGTCGAAAATAACGTTTTATTAAATTTTGCTTCCTGAGGGGGTGGTCGTGGGTACCGACTTTTGTCAAATCCCATTTACACTCAATCTGGTACGGTCAGGGCGTTAACACTGAACACTCAAAATGGTCAAAAATAACGTTTTATTAAATTTTGCTTCCTGAGGGGGTGGTCGTGGGTACCGACTTTTGTCAAATCCCATTTACACTCAATCTGGTACGGTCAGGGCGTTAACACTGAACACTCAAAATGGTCAAAAATAACGTTTTATTAAATTTTGCTTCCTGAGGGGGTGGTCGTGGGTACCGACTTTTGTCAAATCCCATTTACACTCAATCTGGTACGGTCAGGGCGTTAACACTGAACACTCAAAATGGTCAAAAATAACGTTTTATTAAATTTTGCTTCCTGAGGGGGTGGTCGTGGGTACCGACTTTTGTCAAATCCCATTTACACTCAATCTGGTACGGTCAGGGCGTTAACACTGAACACTCAAAATGGTCAAAAATAACGTTTTATTAAATTTTGCTTCCTGAGGGGGTGGTCGTGAAGTGAAGTGAATTATTTTTGGAAAATGTGCACCACGTGGGTGGTGGTAGTAATCACATTAACCATTTTACATGGTTATTTTGAAGAAAAGCTTTTTTGACATAAAAATAAAGCTGCTTAGTCGTCGACTAACCGTGACTAAGGAGGACGACAGGGCTGATCAAATTTTTTTGTCAATTTGAATTGCCAAAAAAGCTCTCAAATTACGTTTTATTAATTTTTGGGGGTGGTCGTGGGTACCAACTTTTGCCAAATCTCATTTACACTCAATTTGGTATGGTCAGGGCGTCAACAGTGTACACCCAAAATGGTCGAAAATAACGTTTTATTAAATTTTGCTTCCTGAGGGGGTGGTCGTGGGTACCGACTTTTGTCAAATCCCATTTACACTCAATTTGGTATGGTCAGGGCGTCAACAGTGTACACCCAAAATGGTCGAAAATAACGTTTTATTAAATTTTGCTTCCTGAGGGGGTGGTCGTGGGTACCGACTTTTGTCAAATCCCATTTACACTCAATCTGGTACGGTCAGGGCGTTAACACTGAACACTCAAAATGGTCAAAAATAACGTTTTATTAAATTTTGCTTCCTGAGGGGGTGGTCGTGGGTACCGACTTTTGTCAAATCCCATTTACACTCAATCTGGTACGGTCAGGGCGTTAACACTGAACACTCAAAATGGTCAAAAATAACGTTTTATTAAATTTTGCTTCCTGAGGGGGTGGTCGTGGGTACCGACTTTTGTCAAATCCCATTTACACTCAATCTGGTACGGTCAGGGCGTTAACACTGAACACTCAAAATGGTCAAAAATAACGTTTTATTAAATTTTGCTTCCTGAGGGGGTGGTCGTGAAGTGAAGTGAATTATTTTTGGAAAATGTGCACCACGTGGGTGGTGGTAGTAATCACATTAACCATTTTACATGGTTATTTTGAAGAAAAGCTTTTTTGACATAAAAATAAAGCTGCTTAGTCGTCGACTAACCGTGACTAAGGAGGACGACAGGGCTGATCAAATTTTTTTGTCAATTTGAATTGCCAAAAAAGCTCTCAAATTACGTTTTATTAATTTTTGGGGGTGGTCGTGGGTACCAACTTTTGCCAAATCTCATTTACACTCAATTTGGTATGGTCAGGGCGTCAACAGTGTACACCCAAAATGGTCGAAAATAACGTTTTATTAAATTTTGCTTCCTGAGGGGGTGGTCGTGGGTACCGACTTTTGTCAAATCCCATTTACACTCAATTTGGTATGGTCAGGGCGTCAACAGTGTACACCCAAAATGGTCGAAAATAACGTTTTATTAAATTTTGCTTCCTGAGGGGGTGGTCGTGGGTACCGACTTTTGTCAAATCCCATTTACACTCAATCTGGTACGGTCAGGGCGTTAACACTGAACACTCAAAATGGTCAAAAATAACGTTTTATTAAATTTTGCTTCCTGAGGGGGTGGTCGTGAAGTGAAGTGAATTATTTTTGGAAAATGTGCACCACGTGGGTGGTGGTAGTAATCACATTAACCATTTTACATGGTTATTTTGAAGAAAAGCTTTTTTGACATAAAAATAAAGCTGCTTAGTCGTCGACTAACCGTGACTAAGGAGGACGACAGGGCTGATCAAATTTTTTTGTCAATTTGAATTGCCAAAAAAGCTCTCAAATTACGTTTTATTAATTTTTGGGGGTGGTCGTGGGTACCAACTTTTGCCAAATCTCATTTACACTCAATTTGGTATGGTCAGGGCGTCAACAGTGTACACCCAAAATGGTCGAAAATAACGTTTTATTAAATTTTGCTTCCTGAGGGGGTGGTCGTGGGTACCGACTTTTGTCAAATCCCATTTACACTCAATTTGGTATGGTCAGGGCGTCAACAGTGTACACCCAAAATGGTCGAAAATAACGTTTTATTAAATTTTGCTTCCTGAGGGGGTGGTCGTGGGTACCGACTTTTGTCAAATCCCATTTACACTCAATCTGGTACGGTCAGGGCGTTAACACTGAACACTCAAAATGGTCGAAAATAACGTTTTATTAAATTTTGCTTCCTGAGGGGGTGGTCGTGGGTACCGACTTTTGTCAAATCCCATTTACACTCAATCTGGTACGGTCAGGGCGTTAACACTGAACACTCAAAATGGTCAAAAATAACGTTTTATTAAATTTTGCTTCCTGAGGGGGTGGTCGTGGGTACCGACTTTTGTCAAATCCCATTTACACTCAATCTGGTACGGTCAGGGCGTTAACACTGAACACTCAAAATGGTCAAAAATAACGTTTTATTAAATTTTACTTCCTGAGGGGGTGGTCGTGGGTACCGACTTTTGTCAAATCCCATTTACACTCAATCTGGTACGGTCAGGGCGTTAACACTGAACACTCAAAATGGTCAAAAATAACGTTTTATTAAATTTTGCTTCCTGAGGGGGTGGTCGTGGGTACCGACTTTTGTCAAATCCCATTTACACTCAATCTGGTACGGTCAGGGCGTTAACACTGAACACTCAAAATGGTCAAAAATAACGTTTTATTAAATTTTGCTTCCTGAGGGGGTGGTCGTGGGTACCGACTTTTGTCAAATCCCATTTACACTCAATCTGGTACGGTCAGGGCGTTAACACTGAACACTCAAAATGGTCAAAAATAACGTTTTATTAAATTTTGCTTCCTGAGGGGGTGGTCGTGGGTACCGACTTTTGTCAAATCCCATTTACACTCAATCTGGTACGGTCAGGGCGTTAACACTGAACACTCAAAATGGTCAAAAATAACGTTTTATTAAATTTTGCTTCCTGAGGGGGTGGTCGTGAAGTGAAGTGAATTATTTTTGGAAAATGTGCACCACGTGGGTGGTGGTAGTAATCACATTAACCATTTTACATGGTTATTTTGAAAAAAAGCTTTTTTGACTTAAAAATAAAGCTGCTTAGTCGTCGACTAACCGTGACTAAGGAGGACGACAGGGCTGATCAAATTTTTTTGTCAATTTGAATTGCCAAAAAAGCTCTCAAATTACGTTTTATTAATTTTTGGGGGTGGTCGTGGGTACCAACTTTAGCCAAATCTCATTTACACTCAATTTGGTATGGTCAGGGCGTCAACAGTGTACACCCAAAATGGTCGAAAATAACGTTTTATTAAATTTTGCTTCCTGAGGGGGTGGTCGTGGGTACCGACTTTTGTCAAATCCCATTTACACTCAATTTGGTATGGTCAGGGCGTCAACAGTGTACACCCAAAATGGTCGAAAATAACGTTTTATTAAATTTTGCTTCCTGAGGGGGTGGTCGTGGGTACCGACTTTTGTCAAATCCCATTTACACTCAATCTGGTACGGTCAGGGCGTTAACACTGAACACTCAAAATGGTCAAAAATAACGTTTTATTAAATTTTGCTTCCTGAGGGGGTGGTCGTGGGTACCGACTTTTGTCAAATCCCATTTACACTCAATCTGGTACGGTCAGGGCGTTAACACTGAACACTCAAAATGGTCAAAAATAACGTTTTATTAAATTTTGCTTCCTGAGGGGGTGGTCGTGGGTACCGACTTTTGTCAAATCCCATTTACACTCAATCTGGTACGGTCAGGGCGTTAACACTGAACACTCAAAATGGTCAAAAATAACGTTTTATTAAATTTTGCTTCCTGAGGGGGTGGTCGTGGGTACCGACTTTTGTCAAATCCCATTTACACTCAATCTGGTACGGTCAGGGCGTTAACACTGAACACTCAAAATGGTCAAAAATAACGTTTTATTAAATTTTGCTTCCTGAGGGGGTGGTCGTGGGTACCGACTTTTGTCAAATCCCATTTACACTCAATCTGGTACGGTCAGGGCGTTAACACTGAACACTCAAAATGGTCAAAAATAACGTTTTATTAAATTTTGCTTCCTGAGGGGGTGGTCGTGAAGTGAAGTGAATTATTTTTGGAAAATGTGCACCACGTGGGTGGTGGTAGTAATCACATTAACCATTTTACATGGTTATTTTGAAAAAAAGCTTTTTTGACTTAAAAATAAAGCTGCTTAGTCGTCGACTAACCGTGACTAAGGAGGACGACAGGGCTGATCAAATTTTTTTGTCAATTTGAATTGCCAAAAAAGCTCTCAAATTACGTTTTATTAATTTTTGGGGGTGGTCGTGGGTACCAACTTTTGCCAAATCTCATTTACACTCAATTTGGTATGGTCAGGGCGTCAACAGTGTACACCCAAAATGGTCGAAAATAACGTTTTATTAAATTTTGCTTCCTGAGGGGGTGGTCGTGGGTACCGACTTTTGTCAAATCCCATTTACACTCAATTTGGTATGGTCAGGGCGTCAACAGTGTACACCCAAAATGGTCGAAAATAACGTTTTATTAAATTTTGCTTCCTGAGGGGGTGGTCGTGGGTACCGACTTTTGTCAAATCCCATTTACACTCAATCTGGTACGGTCAGGGCGTTAACACTGAACACTCAAAATGGTCAAAAATAACGTTTTATTAAATTTTGCTTCCTGAGGGGGTGGTCGTGGGTACCGACTTTTGTCAAATCCCATTTACACTCAATCTGGTACGGTCAGGGCGTTAACACTGAACACTCAAAATGGTCGAAAATAACGTTTTATTAAATTTTGCTTCCTGAGGGGGTGGTCGTGGGTACCGACTTTTGTCAAATCCCATTTACACTCAATCTGGTACGGTCAGGGCGTTAACACTGAACACTCAAAATGGTCAAAAATAACGTTTTATTAAATTTTGCTTCCTGAGGGGGTGGTCGTGGGTACCGACTTTTGTCAAATCCCATTTACACTCAATCTGGTACGGTCAGGGCGTTAACACTGAACACTCAAAATGGTCAAAAATAACGTTTTATTAAATTTTGCTTCCTGAGGGGGTGGTCGTGAAGTGAAGTGAATTATTTTTGGAAAATGTGCACCACGTGGGTGGTGGTAGTAATCACATTAACCATTTTACATGGTTATTTTGAAGAAAAGCTTTTTTGACATAAAAATAAAGCTGCTTAGTCGTCGACTAACCGTGACTAAGGAGGACGACAGGGCTGATCAAATTTTTTTGTCAATTTGAATTGCCAAAAAAGCTCTCAAATTACGTTTTATTAATTTTTGGGGGTGGTCGTGGGTACCAACTTTTGCCAAATCTCATTTACACTCAATTTGGTATGGTCAGGGCGTCAACAGTGTACACCCAAAATGGTCGAAAATAACGTTTTATTAAATTTTGCTTCCTGAGGGGGTGGTCGTGGGTACCGACTTTTGTCAAATCCCATTTACACTCAATTTGGTATGGTCAGGGCGTCAACAGTGTACACCCAAAATGGTCGAAAATAACGTTTTATTAAATTTTGCTTCCTGAGGGGGTGGTCGTGGGTACCGACTTTTGTCAAATCCCATTTACACTCAATCTGGTACGGTCAGGGCGTTAACACTGAACACTCAAAATGGTCAAAAATAACGTTTTATTAAATTTTGCTTCCTGAGGGGGTGGTCGTGGGTACCGACTTTTGTCAAATCCCATTTACACTCAATCTGGTACGGTCAGGGCGTTAACACTGAACACTCAAAATGGTCAAAAATAACGTTTTATTAAATTTTGCTTCCTGAGGGGGTGGTCGTGGGTACCGACTTTTGTCAAATCCCATTTACACTCAATCTGGTACGGTCAGGGCGTTAACACTGAACACTCAAAATGGTCAAAAATAACGTTTTATTAAATTTTGCTTCCTGAGGGGGTGGTCGTGGGTACCGGCTTTTGTCAAATCCCATTTACACTCAATCTGGTACGGTCAGGGCGTTAACACTGAACACTCAAAATGGTCAAAAATAACGTTTTATTAAATTTTGCTTCCTGAGGGGGTGGTCGTGGGTACCGACTTTTGTCAAATCCCATTTACACTCAATCTGGTACGGTCAGGGCGTTAACACTGAACACTCAAAATGGTCAAAAATAACGTTTTATTAAATTTTGCTTCCTGAGGGGGTGGTCGTGAAGTGAAGTGAATTATTTTTGGAAAATGTGCACCACGTGGGTGGTGGTAGTAATCACATTAACCATTTTACATGGTTATTTTGAAAAAAAGCTTTTTTGACTTAAAAATAAAGCTGCTTAGTCGTCGACTAACCGTGACTAAGGAGGACGACAGGGCTGATCAAATTTTTTTGTCAATTTGAATTGCCAAAAAAGCTCTCAAATTACGTTTTATTAATTTTTGGGGGTGGTCGTGGGTACCAACTTTTGCCAAATCTCATTTACACTCAATTTGGTATGGTCAGGGCGTCAACAGTGTACACCCAAAATGGTCGAAAATAACGTTTTATTAAATTTTGCTTCCTGAGGGGGTGGTCGTGGGTACCGACTTTTGTCAAATCCCATTTACACTCAATTTGGTATGGTCAGGGCGTCAACAGTGTACACCCAAAATGGTCGAAAATAACGTTTTATTAAATTTTGCTTCCTGAGGGGGTGGTCGTGGGTACCGACTTTTGTCAAATCCCATTTACACTCAATTTGGTATGGTCAGGGCGTCAACAGTGTACACCCAAAATGGTCGAAAATAACGTTTTATTAAATTTTGCTTCCTGAGGGGGTGGTCGTGGGTACCGACTTTTGTCAAATCCCATTTACACTCAATCTGGTACGGTCAGGGCGTTAACACTGAACACTCAAAATGGTCAAAAATAACGTTTTATTAAATTTTGCTTCCTGAGGGGGTGGTCGTGGGTACCGACTTTTGTCAAATCCCATTTACACTCAATCTGGTACGGTCAGGGCGTTAACACTGAACACTCAAAATGGTCAAAAATAACGTTTTATTAAATTTTGCTTCCTGAGGGGGTGGTCGTGGGTACCGACTTTTGTCAAATCCCATTTACACTCAATCTGGTACGGTCAGGGCGTTAACACTGAACACTCAAAATGGTCAAAAATAACGTTTTATTAAATTTTGCTTCCTGAGGGGGTGGTCGTGGGTACCGACTTTTGTCAAATCCCATTTACACTCAATCTGGTACGGTCAGGGCGTTAACACTGAACACTCAAAATGGTCAAAAATAACGTTTTATTAAATTTTGCTTCCTGAGGGGGTGGTCGTGGGTACCGACTTTTGTCAAATCCCATTTACACTCAATCTGGTACGGTCAGGGCGTTAACACTGAACACTCAAAATGGTCAAAAATAACGTTTTATTAAATTTTGCTTCCTGAGGGGGTGGTCGTGAAGTGAAGTGAATTATTTTTGGAAAATGTGCACCACGTGGGTGGTGGTAGTAATCACATTAACCATTTTACATGGTTATTTTGAAAAAAAGCTTTTTTGACTTAAAAATAAAGCTGCTTAGTCGTCGACTAACCGTGACTAAGGAGGACGACAGGGCTGATCAAATTTTTTTGTCAATTTGAATTGCCAAAAAAGCTCTCAAATTACGTTTTATTAATTTTTGGGGGTGGTCGTGGGTACCAACTTTTGCCAAATCTCATTTACACTCAATTTGGTATGGTCAGGGCGTCAACAGTGTACACCCAAAATGGTCGAAAATAACGTTTTATTAAATTTTGCTTCCTGAGGGGGTGGTCGTGGGTACCGACTTTTGTCAAATCCCATTTACACTCAATTTGGTATGGTCAGGGCGTCAACAGTGTACACCCAAAATGGTCGAAAATAACGTTTTATTAAATTTTGCTTCCTGAGGGGGTGGTCGTGGGTACCGACTTTTGTCAAATCCCATTTACACTCAATCTGGTACGGTCAGGGCGTTAACACTGAACACTCAAAATGGTCAAAAATAACGTTTTATTAAATTTTGCTTCCTGAGGGGGTGGTCGTGGGTACCGACTTTTGTCAAATCCCATTTACACTCAATCTGGTACGGTCAGGGCGTTAACACTGAACACTCAAAATGGTCGAAAATAACGTTTTATTAAATTTTGCTTCCTGAGGGGGTGGTCGTGGGTACCGACTTTTGTCAAATCCCATTTACACTCAATCTGGTACGGTCAGGGCGTTAACACTGAACACTCAAAATGGTCAAAAATAACGTTTTATTAAATTTTGCTTCCTGAGGGGGTGGTCGTGGGTACCGACTTTTGTCAAATCCCATTTACACTCAATCTGGTACGGTCAGGGCGTTAACACTGAACACTCAAAATGGTCAAAAATAACGTTTTATTAAATTTTGCTTCCTGAGGGGGTGGTCGTGAAGTGAAGTGAATTATTTTTGGAAAATGTGCACCACGTGGGTGGTGGTAGTAATCACATTAACCATTTTACATGGTTATTTTGAAGAAAAGCTTTTTTGACATAAAAATAAAGCTGCTTAGTCGTCGACTAACCGTGACTAAGGAGGACGACAGGGCTGATCAAATTTTTTTGTCAATTTGAATTGCCAAAAAAGCTCTCAAATTACGTTTTATTAATTTTTGGGGGTGGTCGTGGGTACCAACTTTTGCCAAATCTCATTTACACTCAATTTGGTATGGTCAGGGCGTCAACAGTGTACACCCAAAATGGTCGAAAATAACGTTTTATTAAATTTTGCTTCCTGAGGGGGTGGTCGTGGGTACCGACTTTTGTCAAATCCCATTTACACTCAATCTGGTACGGTCAGGGCGTTAACACTGAACACTCAAAATGGTCAAAAATAACGTTTTATTAAATTTTGCTTCCTGAGGGGGTGGTCGTGGGTACCGACTTTTGTCAAATCCCATTTACACTCAATCTGGTACGGTCAGGGCGTTAACACTGAACACTCAAAATGGTCGAAAATAACGTTTTATTAAATTTTGCTTCCTGAGGGGGTGGTCGTGGGTACCGACTTTTGTCAAATCCCATTTACACTCAATCTGGTACGGTCAGGGCGTTAACACTGAACACTCAAAATGGTCAAAAATAACGTTTTATTAAATTTTGCTTCCTGAGGGGGTGGTCGTGGGTACCGACTTTTGTCAAATCCCATTTACACTCAATCTGGTACGGTCAGGGCGTTAACACTGAACACTCAAAATGGTCAAAAATAACGTTTTATTAAATTTTGCTTCCTGAGGGGGTGGTCGTGGGTACCGACTTTTGTCAAATCCCATTTACACTCAATCTGGTACGGTCAGGGCGTTAACACTGAACACTCAAAATGGTCAAAAATAACGTTTTATTAAATTTTGCTTCCTGAGGGGGTGGTCGTGGGTACCGACTTTTGTCAAATCCCATTTACACTCAATCTGGTACGGTCAGGGCGTTAACACTGAACACTCAAAATGGTCAAAAATAACGTTTTATTAAATTTTGCTTCCTGAGGGGGTGGTCGTGAAGTGAAGTGAATTATTTTTGGAAAATGTGCACCACGTGGGTGGTGGTAGTAATCACATTAACCATTTTACATGGTTATTTTGAAGAAAAGCTTTTTTGACATAAAAATAAAGCTGCTTAGTCGTCGACTAACCGTGACTAAGGAGGACGACAGGGCTGATCAAATTTTTTTGTCAATTTGAATTGCCAAAAAAGCTCTCAAATTACGTTTTATTAATTTTTGGGGGTGGTCGTGGGTACCAACTTTTGCCAAATCTCATTTACACTCAATTTGGTATGGTCAGGGCGTCAACAGTGTACACCCAAAATGGTCGAAAATAACGTTTTATTAAATTTTGCTTCCTGAGGGGGTGGTCGTGGGTACCGACTTTTGTCAAATCCCATTTACACTCAATTTGGTATGGTCAGGGCGTCAACAGTGTACACCCAAAATGGTCGAAAATAACGTTTTATTAAATTTTGCTTCCTGAGGGGGTGGTCGTGGGTACCGACTTTTGTCAAATCCCATTTACACTCAATCTGGTACGGTCAGGGCGTTAACACTGAACACTCAAAATGGTCAAAAATAACGTTTTATTAAATTTTGCTTCCTGAGGGGGTGGTCGTGGGTACCGACTTTTGTCAAATCCCATTTACACTCAATCTGGTACGGTCAGGGCGTTAACACTGAACACTCAAAATGGTCAAAAATAACGTTTTATTAAATTTTGCTTCCTGAGGGGGTGGTCGTGAAGTGAAGTGAATTATTTTTGGAAAATGTGCACCACGTGGGTGGTGGTAGTAATCACATTAACCATTTTACATGGTTATTTTGAAGAAAAGCTTTTTTGACATAAAAATAAAGCTGCTTAGTCGTCGACTAACCGTGACTAAGGAGGACGACAGGGCTGATCAAATTTTTTTGTCAATTTGAATTGCCAAAAAAGCTCTCAAATTACGTTTTATTAATTTTTGGGGGTGGTCGTGGGTACCAACTTTTGCCAAATCTCATTTACACTCAATTTGGTATGGTCAGGGCGTCAACAGTGTACACCCAAAATGGTCGAAAATAACGTTTTATTAAATTTTGCTTCCTGAGGGGGTGGTCGTGGGTACCGACTTTTGTCAAATCCCATTTACACTCAATCTGGTACGGTCAGGGCGTTAACACTGAACACTCAAAATGGTCAAAAATAACGTTTTATTAAATTTTGCTTCCTGAGGGGGTGGTCGTGGGTACCGACTTTTGTCAAATCCCATTTACACTCAATCTGGTACGGTCAGGGCGTTAACACTGAACACTCAAAATGGTCGAAAATAACGTTTTATTAAATTTTGCTTCCTGAGGGGGTGGTCGTGGGTACCGACTTTTGTCAAATCCCATTTACACTCAATCTGGTACGGTCAGGGCGTTAACACTGAACACTCAAAATGGTCAAAAATAACGTTTTATTAAATTTTGCTTCCTGAGGGGGTGGTCGTGGGTACCGACTTTTGTCAAATCCCATTTACACTCAATCTGGTACGGTCAGGGCGTTAACACTGAACACTCAAAATGGTCAAAAATAACGTTTTATTAAATTTTGCTTCCTGAGGGGGTGGTCGTGGGTACCGACTTTTGTCAAATCCCATTTACACTCAATCTGGTACGGTCAGGGCGTTAACACTGAACACTCAAAATGGTCAAAAATAACGTTTTATTAAATTTTGCTTCCTGAGGGGGTGGTCGTGGGTACCGACTTTTGTCAAATCCCATTTACACTCAATCTGGTACGGTCAGGGCGTTAACACTGAACACTCAAAATGGTCAAAAATAACGTTTTATTAAATTTTGCTTCCTGAGGGGGTGGTCGTGAAGTGAAGTGAATTATTTTTGGAAAATGTGCACCACGTGGGTGGTGGTAGTAATCACATTAACCATTTTACATGGTTATTTTGAAGAAAAGCTTTTTTGACATAAAAATAAAGCTGCTTAGTCGTCGACTAACCGTGACTAAGGAGGACGACAGGGCTGATCAAATTTTTTTGTCAATTTGAATTGCCAAAAAAGCTCTCAAATTACGTTTTATTAATTTTTGGGGGTGGTCGTGGGTACCAACTTTTGCCAAATCTCATTTACACTCAATTTGGTATGGTCAGGGCGTCAACAGTGTACACCCAAAATGGTCGAAAATAACGTTTTATTAAATTTTGCTTCCTGAGGGGGTGGTCGTGGGTACCGACTTTTGTCAAATCCCATTTACACTCAATTTGGTATGGTCAGGGCGTCAACAGTGTACACCCAAAATGGTCGAAAATAACGTTTTATTAAATTTTGCTTCCTGAGGGGCTGGTCGTGGGTACCGACTTTTGTCAAATCCCATTTACACTCAATCTGGTACGGTCAGGGCGTTAACACTGAACACTCAAAATGGTCAAAAATAACGTTTTATTAAATTTTGCTTCCTGAGGGGGTGGTCGTGGGTACCGACTTTTGTCAAATCCCATTTACACTCAATCTGGTACGGTCAGGGCGTTAACACTGAACACTCAAAATGGTCAAAAATAACGTTTTATTAAATTTTACTTCCTGAGGGGGTGGTCGTGGGTACCGACTTTTGTCAAATCCCATTTACACTCAATCTGGTACGGTCAGGGCGTTAACACTGAACACTCAAAATGGTCAAAAATAACGTTTTATTAAATTTTGCTTCCTGAGGGGGTGGTCGTGGGTACCGACTTTTGTCAAATCCCATTTACACTCAATCTGGTACGGTCAGGGCGTTAACACTGAACACTCAAAATGGTCAAAAATAACGTTTTATTAAATTTTGCTTCCTGAGGGGGTGGTCGTGGGTACCGACTTTTGTCAAATCCCATTTACACTCAATCTGGTACGGTCAGGGCGTTAACACTGAACACTCAAAATGGTCAAAAATAACGTTTTATTAAATTTTGCTTCCTGAGGGGGTGGTCGTGGGTACCGACTTTTGTCAAATCCCATTTACACTCAATCTGGTACGGTCAGGGCGTTAACACTGAACACTCAAAATGGTCAAAAATAACGTTTTATTAAATTTTGCTTCCTGAGGGGGTGGTCGTGAAGTGAAGTGAATTATTTTTGGAAAATGTGCACCACGTGGGTGGTGGTAGTAATCACATTAACCATTTTACATGGTTATTTTGAAAAAAAGCTTTTTTGACTTAAAAATAAAGCTGCTTAGTCGTCGACTAACCGTGACTAAGGAGGACGACAGGGCTGATCAAATTTTTTTGTCAATTTGAATTGCCAAAAAAGCTCTCAAATTACGTTTTATTAATTTTTGGGGGTGGTCGTGGGTACCAACTTTTGCCAAATCTCATTTACACTCAATTTGGTATGGTCAGGGCGTCAACAGTGTACACCCAAAATGGTCGAAAATAACGTTTTATTAAATTTTGCTTCCTGAGGGGGTGGTCGTGGGTACCGACTTTTGTCAAATCCCATTTACACTCAATTTGGTATGGTCAGGGCGTCAACAGTGTACACCCAAAATGGTCGAAAATAACGTTTTATTAAATTTTGCTTCCTGAGGGGGTGGTCGTGGGTACCGACTTTTGTCAAATCCCATTTACACTCAATTTGGTATGGTCAGGGCGTCAACAGTGTACACCCAAAATGGTCGAAAATAACGTTTTATTAAATTTTGCTTCCTGAGGGGGTGGTCGTGGGTACCGACTTTTGTCAAATCCCATTTACACTCAATCTGGTACGGTCAGGGCGTTAACACTGAACACTCAAAATGGTCAAAAATAACGTTTTATTAAATTTTGCTTCCTGAGGGGGTGGTCGTGGGTACCGACTTTTGTCAAATCCCATTTACACTCAATCTGGTACGGTCAGGGCGTTAACACTGAACACTCAAAATGGTCAAAAATAACGTTTTATTAAATTTTGCTTCCTGAGGGGGTGGTCGTGGGTACCGACTTTTGTCAAATCCCATTTACACTCAATCTGGTACGGTCAGGGCGTTAACACTGAACACTCAAAATGGTCAAAAATAACGTTTTATTAAATTTTGCTTCCTGAGGGGGTGGTCGTGGGTACCGACTTTTGTCAAATCCCATTTACACTCAATCTGGTACGGTCAGGGCGTTAACACTGAACACTCAAAATGGTCGAAAATAACGTTTTATTAAATTTTGCTTCCTGAGGGGGTGGTCGTGGGTACCGACTTTTGTCAAATCCCATTTACACTCAATCTGGTACGGTCAGGGCGTTAACACTGAACACTCAAAATGGTCAAAAATAACGTTTTATTAAATTTTGCTTCCTGAGGGGGTGGTCGTGGGTACCGACTTTTGTCAAATCCCATTTACACTCAATCTGGTACGGTCAGGGCGTTAACACTGAACACTCAAAATGGTCAAAAATAACGTTTTATTAAATTTTGCTTCCTGAGGGGGTGGTCGTGAAGTGAAGTGAATTATTTTTGGAAAATGTGCACCACGTGGGTGGTGGTAGTAATCACATTAACCATTTTACATGGTTATTTTGAAAAAAAGCTTTTTTGACTTAAAAATAAAGCTGCTTAGTCGTCGACTAACCGTGACTAAGGAGGACGACAGGGCTGATCAAATTTTTTTGTCAATTTGAATTGCCAAAAAAGCTCTCAAATTACGTTTTATTAATTTTTGGGGGTGGTCGTGGGTACCAACTTTTGCCAAATCTCATTTACACTCAATTTGGTATGGTCAGGGCGTCAACAGTGTACACCCAAAATGGTCGAAAATAACGTTTTATTAAATTTTGCTTCCTGAGGGGGTGGTCGTGGGTACCGACTTTTGTCAAATCCCATTTACACTCAATTTGGTATGGTCAGGGCGTCAACAGTGTACACCCAAAATGGTCGAAAATAACGTTTTATTAAATTTTGCTTCCTGAGGGGGTGGTCGTGGGTACCGACTTTTGTCAAATCCCATTTACACTCAATCTGGTACGGTCAGGGCGTTAACACTGAACACTCAAAATGGTCAAAAATAACGTTTTATTAAATTTTGCTTCCTGAGGGGGTGGTCGTGGGTACCGACTTTTGTCAAATCCCATTTACACTCAATTTGGTATGGTCAGGGCGTCAACAGTGTACACCCAAAATGGTCGAAAATAACGTTTTATTAAATTTTGCTTCCTGAGGGGGTGGTCGTGGGTACCGACTTTTGTCAAATCCCATTTACACTCAATTTGGTATGGTCAGGGCGTCAACAGTGTACACCCAAAATGGTCGAAAATAACGTTTTATTAAATTTTGCTTCCTGAGGGGGTGGTCGTGGGTACCGACTTTTGTCAAATCCCATTTACACTCAATCTGGTACGGTCAGGGCGTTAACACTGAACACTCAAAATGGTCAAAAATAACGTTTTATTAAATTTTGCTTCCTGAGGGGGTGGTCGTGGGTACCGACTTTTGTCAAATCCCATTTACACTCAATCTGGTACGGTCAGGGCGTTAACACTGAACACTCAAAATGGTCAAAAATAACGTTTTATTAAATTTTGCTTCCTGAGGGGGTGGTCGTGGGTACCGACTTTTGTCAAATCCCATTTACACTCAATCTGGTACGGTCAGGGCGTTAACACTGAACACTCAAAATGGTCAAAAATAACGTTTTATTAAATTTTGCTTCCTGAGGGGGTGGTCGTGAAGTGAAGTGAATTATTTTTGGAAAATGTGCACCACGTGGGTGGTGGTAGTAATCACATTAACCATTTTACATGGTTATTTTGAAAAAAAGCTTTTTTGACTTAAAAATAAAGCTGCTTAGTCGTCGACTAACCGTGACTAAGGAGGACGACAGGGCTGATCAAATTTTTTTGTCAATTTGAATTGCCAAAAAAGCTCTCAAATTACGTTTTATTAATTTTTGGGGGTGGTCGTGGGTACCAACTTTTGCCAAATCTCATTTACACTCAATTTGGTATGGTCAGGGCGTCAACAGTGTACACCCAAAATGGTCGAAAATAACGTTTTATTAAATTTTGCTTCCTGAGGGGGTGGTCGTGGGTACCGACTTTTGTCAAATCCCATTTACACTCAATTTGGTATGGTCAGGGCGTCAACAGTGTACACCCAAAATGGTCGAAAATAACGTTTTATTAAATTTTGCTTCCTGAGGGGGTGGTCGTGGGTACCGACTTTTGTCAAATCCCATTTACACTCAATTTGGTATGGTCAGGGCGTCAACAGTGTACACCCAAAATGGTCGAAAATAACGTTTTATTAAATTTTGCTTCCTGAGGGGGTGGTCGTGGGTACCGACTTTTGTCAAATCCCATTTACACTCAATCTGGTACGGTCAGGGCGTTAACACTGAACACTCAAAATGGTCAAAAATAACGTTTTATTAAATTTTGCTTCCTGAGGGGGTGGTCGTGGGTACCGACTTTTGTCAAATCCCATTTACACTCAATCTGGTACGGTCAGGGCGTTAACACTGAACACTCAAAATGGTCAAAAATAACGTTTTATTAAATTTTGCTTCCTGAGGGGGTGGTCGTGGGTACCGACTTTTGTCAAATCCCATTTACACTCAATCTGGTACGGTCAGGGCGTTAACACTGAACACTCAAAATGGTCAAAAATAACGTTTTATTAAATTTTGCTTCCTGAGGGGGTGGTCGTGAAGTGAAGTGAATTATTTTTGGAAAATGTGCACCACGTGGGTGGTGGTAGTAATCACATTAACCATTTTACATGGTTATTTTGAAGAAAAGCTTTTTTGACATAAAAATAAAGCTGCTTAGTCGTCGACTAACCGTGACTAAGGAGGACGACAGGGCTGATCAAATTTTTTTGTCAATTTGAATTGCCAAAAAAGCTCTCAAATTACGTTTTATTAATTTTTGGGGGTGGTCGTGGGTACCAACTTTTGCCAAATCTCATTTACACTCAATTTGGTATGGTCAGGGCGTCAACAGTGTACACCCAAAATGGTCGAAAATAACGTTTTATTAAATTTTGCTTCCTGAGGGGGTGGTCGTGGGTACCGACTTTTGTCAAATCCCATTTACACTCAATTTGGTATGGTCAGGGCGTCAACAGTGTACACCCAAAATGGTCGAAAATAACGTTTTATTAAATTTTGCTTCCTGAGGGGGTGGTCGTGGGTACCGACTTTTGTCAAATCCCATTTACACTCAATCTGGTACGGTCAGGGCGTTAACACTGAACACTCAAAATGGTCAAAAATAACGTTTTATTAAATTTTGCTTCCTGAGGGGGTGGTCGTGGGTACCGACTTTTGTCAAATCCCATTTACACTCAATCTGGTACGGTCAGGGCGTTAACACTGAACACTCAAAATGGTCAAAAATAACGTTTTATTAAATTTTACTTCCTGAGGGGGTGGTCGTGGGTACCGACTTTTGTCAAATCCCATTTACACTCAATCTGGTACGGTCAGGGCGTTAACACTGAACACTCAAAATGGTCAAAAATAACGTTTTATTAAATTTTGCTTCCTGAGGGGGTGGTCGTGGGTACCGACTTTTGTCAAATCCCATTTACACTCAATCTGGTACGGTCAGGGCGTTAACACTGAACACTCAAAATGGTCAAAAATAACGTTTTATTAAATTTTGCTTCCTGAGGGGGTGGTCGTGGGTACCGACTTTTGTCAAATCCCATTTACACTCAATTTGGTATGGTCAGGGCGTCAACAGTGTACACCCAAAATGGTCGAAAATAACGTTTTATTAAATTTTGCTTCCTGAGGGGGTGGTCGTGGGTACCGACTTTTGTCAAATCCCATTTACACTCAATTTGGTATGGTCAGGGCGTCAACAGTGTACACCCAAAATGGTCGAAAATAACGTTTTATTAAATTTTGCTTCCTGAGGGGGTGGTCGTGGGTACCGACTTTTGTCAAATCCCATTTACACTCAATCTGGTACGGTCAGGGCGTTAACACTGAACACTCAAAATGGTCAAAAATAACGTTTTATTAAATTTTGCTTCCTGAGGGGGTGGTCGTGGGTACCGACTTTTGTCAAATCCCATTTACACTCAATCTGGTACGGTCAGGGCGTTAACACTGAACACTCAAAATGGTCAAAAATAACGTTTTATTAAATTTTGCTTCCTGAGGGGGTGGTCGTGGGTACCGACTTTTGTCAAATCCCATTTACACTCAATCTGGTACGGTCAGGGCGTTAACACTGAACACTCAAAATGGTCAAAAATAACGTTTTATTAAATTTTGCTTCCTGAGGGGGTGGTCGTGAAGTGAAGTGAATTATTTTTGGAAAATGTGCACCACGTGGGTGGTGGTAGTAATCACATTAACCATTTTACATGGTTATTTTGAAAAAAAGCTTTTTTGACTTAAAAATAAAGCTGCTTAGTCGTCGACTAACCGTGACTAAGGAGGACGACAGGGCTGATCAAATTTTTTTGTCAATTTGAATTGCCAAAAAAGCTCTCAAATTACGTTTTATTAATTTTTGGGGGTGGTCGTGGGTACCAACTTTTGCCAAATCTCATTTACACTCAATTTGGTATGGTCAGGGCGTCAACAGTGTACACCCAAAATGGTCGAAAATAACGTTTTATTAAATTTTGCTTCCTGAGGGGGTGGTCGTGGGTACCGACTTTTGTCAAATCCCATTTACACTCAATTTGGTATGGTCAGGGCGTCAACAGTGTATACCCAAAATGGTCGAAAATAACGTTTTATTAAATTTTGCTTCCTGAGGGGGTGGTCGTGGGTACCGACTTTTGTCAAATCCCATTTACACTCAATTTGGTATGGTCAGGGCGTCAACAGTGTACACCCAAAATGGTCGAAAATAACGTTTTATTAAATTTTGCTTCCTGAGGGGGTGGTCGTGGGTACCGACTTTTGTCAAATCCCATTTACACTCAATCTGGTACGGTCAGGGCGTTAACACTGAACACTCAAAATGGTCAAAAATAACGTTTTATTAAATTTTGCTTCCTGAGGGGGTGGTCGTGGGTACCGACTTTTGTCAAATCCCATTTACACTCAATCTGGTACGGTCAGGGCGTTAACACTGAACACTCAAAATGGTCAAAAATAACGTTTTATTAAATTTTGCTTCCTGAGGGGGTGGTCGTGGGTACCGACTTTTGTCAAATCCCATTTACACTCAATCTGGTACGGTCAGGGCGTTAACACTGAACACTCAAAATGGTCAAAAATAACGTTTTATTAAATTTTGCTTCCTGAGGGGGTGGTCGTGAAGTGAAGTGAATTATTTTTGGAAAATGTGCACCACGTGGGTGGTGGTAGTAATCACATTAACCATTTTACATGGTTATTTTGAAGAAAAGCTTTTTTGACATAAAAATAAAGCTGCTTAGTCGTCGACTAACCGTGACTAAGGAGGACGACAGGGCTGATCAAATTTTTTTGTCAATTTGAATTGCCAAAAAAGCTCTCAAATTACGTTTTATTAATTTTTGGGGGTGGTCGTGGGTACCAACTTTTGCCAAATCTCATTTACACTCAATTTGGTATGGTCAGGGCGTCAACAGTGTACACCCAAAATGGTCGAAAATAACGTTTTATTAAATTTTGCTTCCTGAGGGGGTGGTCGTGGGTACCGACTTTTGTCAAATCCCATTTACACTCAATTTGGTATGGTCAGGGCGTCAACAGTGTACACCCAAAATGGTCGAAAATAACGTTTTATTAAATTTTGCTTCCTGAGGGGGTGGTCGTGGGTACCGACTTTTGTCAAATCCCATTTACACTCAATCTGGTACGGTCAGGGCGTTAACACTGAACACTCAAAATGGTCAAAAATAACGTTTTATTAAATTTTGCTTCCTGAGGGGGTGGTCGTGGGTACCGACTTTTGTCAAATCCCATTTACACTCAATCTGGTACGGTCAGGGCGTTAACACTGAACACTCAAAATGGTCAAAAATAACGTTTTATTAAATTTTACTTCCTGAGGGGGTGGTCGTGGGTACCGACTTTTGTCAAATCCCATTTACACTCAATCTGGTACGGTCAGGGCGTTAACACTGAACACTCAAAATGGTCAAAAATAACGTTTTATTAAATTTTGCTTCCTGAGGGGGTGGTCGTGGGTACCGACTTTTGTCAAATCCCATTTACACTCAATCTGGTACGGTCAGGGCGTTAACACTGAACACTCAAAATGGTCAAAAATAACGTTTTATTAAATTTTGCTTCCTGAGGGGGTGGTCGTGGGTACCGACTTTTGTCAAATCCCATTTACACTCAATCTGGTACGGTCAGGGCGTTAACACTGAACACTCAAAATGGTCAAAAATAACGTTTTATTAAATTTTGCTTCCTGAGGGGGTGGTCGTGAAGTGAAGTGAATTATTTTTGGAAAATGTGCACCACGTGGGTGGTGGTAGTAATCACATTAACCATTTTACATGGTTATTTTGAAAAAAAGCTTTTTTGACTTAAAAATAAAGCTGCTTAGTCGTCGACTAACCGTGACTAAGGAGGACGACAGGGCTGATCAAATTTTTTTGTCAATTTGAATTGCCAAAAAAGCTCTCAAATTACGTTTTATTAATTTTTGGGGGTGGTCGTGGGTACCAACTTTTGCCAAATCTCATTTACACTCAATTTGGTATGGTCAGGGCGTCAACAGTGTACACCCAAAATGGTCGAAAATAACGTTTTATTAAATTTTGCTTCCTGAGGGGGTGGTCGTGGGTACCGACTTTTGTCAAATCCCATTTACACTCAATTTGGTATGGTCAGGGCGTCAACAGTGTACACCCAAAATGGTCGAAAATAACGTTTTATTAAATTTTGCTTCCTGAGGGGGTGGTCGTGGGTACCGACTTTTGTCAAATCCCATTTACACTCAATTTGGTATGGTCAGGGCGTCAACAGTGTACACCCAAAATGGTCGAAAATAACGTTTTATTAAATTTTGCTTCCTGAGGGGGTGGTCGTGGGTACCGACTTTTGTCAAATCCCATTTACACTCAATCTGGTACGGTCAGGGCGTTAACACTGAACACTCAAAATGGTCGAAAATAACGTTTTATTAAATTTTGCTTCCTGAGGGGGTGGTCGTGGGTACCGACTTTTGTCAAATCCCATTTACACTCAATTTGGTATGGTCAGGGCGTCAACAGTGTACACCCAAAATGGTCGAAAATAACGTTTTATTAAATTTTGCTTCCTGAGGGGGTGGTCGTGGGTACCGACTTTTGTCAAATCCCATTTACACTCAATCTGGTACGGTCAGGGCGTTAACACTGAACACTCAAAATGGTCAAAAATAACGTTTTATTAAATTTTGCTTCCTGAGGGGGTGGTCGTGGGTACCGACTTTTGTCAAATCCCATTTACACTCAATCTGGTACGGTCAGGGCGTTAACACTGAACACTCAAAATGGTCAAAAATAACGTTTTATTAAATTTTACTTCCTGAGGGGGTGGTCGTGGGTACCGACTTTTGTCAAATCCCATTTACACTCAATCTGGTACGGTCAGGGCGTTAACACTGAACACTCAAAATGGTCAAAAATAACGTTTTATTAAATTTTGCTTCCTGAGGGGGTGGTCGTGGGTACCGACTTTTGTCAAATCCCATTTACACTCAATCTGGTACGGTCAGGGCGTTAACACTGAACACTCAAAATGGTCAAAAATAACGTTTTATTAAATTTTGCTTCCTGAGGGGGTGGTCGTGGGTACCGACTTTTGTCAAATCCCATTTACACTCAATCTGGTACGGTCAGGGCGTTAACACTGAACACTCAAAATGGTCAAAAATAACGTTTTATTAAATTTTGCTTCCTGAGGGGGTGGTCGTGAAGTGAAGTGAATTATTTTTGGAAAATGTGCACCACGTGGGTGGTGGTAGTAATCACATTAACCATTTTACATGGTTATTTTGAAAAAAAGCTTTTTTGACTTAAAAATAAAGCTGCTTAGTCGTCGACTAACCGTGACTAAGGAGGACGACAGGGCTGATCAAATTTTTTTGTCAATTTGAATTGCCAAAAAAGCTCTCAAATTACGTTTTATTAATTTTTGGGGGTGGTCGTGGGTACCAACTTTTGCCAAATCTCATTTACACTCAATTTGGTATGGTCAGGGCGTCAACAGTGTACACCCAAAATGGTCGAAAATAACGTTTTATTAAATTTTGCTTCCTGAGGGGGTGGTCGTGGGTACCGACTTTTGTCAAATCCCATTTACACTCAATTTGGTATGGTCAGGGCGTCAACAGTGTACACCCAAAATGGTCGAAAATAACGTTTTATTAAATTTTGCTTCCTGAGGGGGTGGTCGTGGGTACCGACTTTTGTCAAATCCCATTTACACTCAATTTGGTATGGTCAGGGCGTCAACAGTGTACACCCAAAATGGTCGAAAATAACGTTTTATTAAATTTTGCTTCCTGAGGGGGTGGTCGTGGGTACCGACTTTTGTCAAATCCCATTTACACTCAATCTGGTACGGTCAGGGCGTTAACACTGAACACTCAAAATGGTCAAAAATAACGTTTTATTAAATTTTGCTTCCTGAGGGGGTGGTCGTGGGTACCGACTTTTGTCAAATCCCATTTACACTCAATCTGGTACGGTCAGGGCGTTAACACTGAACACTCAAAATGGTCAAAAATAACGTTTTATTAAATTTTGCTTCCTGAGGGGGTGGTCGTGGGTACCGACTTTTGTCAAATCCCATTTACACTCAATCTGGTACGGTCAGGGCGTTAACACTGAACACTCAAAATGGTCAAAAATAACGTTTTATTAAATTTTGCTTCCTGAGGGGGTGGTCGTGGGTACCGACTTTTGTCAAATCCCATTTACACTCAATCTGGTACGGTCAGGGCGTTAACACTGAACACTCAAAATGGTCAAAAATAACGTTTTATTAAATTTTGCTTCCTGAGGGGGTGGTCGTGAAGTGAAGTGAATTATTTTTGGAAAATGTGCACCACGTGGGTGGTGGTAGTAATCACATTAACCATTTTACATGGTTATTTTGAAAAAAAGCTTTTTTGACTTAAAAATAAAGCTGCTTAGTCGTCGACTAACCGTGACTAAGGAGGACGACAGGGCTGATCAAATTTTTTTGTCAATTTGAATTGCCAAAAAAGCTCTCAAATTACGTTTTATTAATTTTTGGGGGTGGTCGTGGGTACCAACTTTTGCCAAATCTCATTTACACTCAATTTGGTATGGTCAGGGCGTCAACAGTGTACACCCAAAATGGTCGAAAATAACGTTTTATTAAATTTTGCTTCCTGAGGGGGTGGTCGTGGGTACCGACTTTTGTCAAATCCCATTTACACTCAATTTGGTATGGTCAGGGCGTCAACAGTGTACACCCAAAATGGTCGAAAATAACGTTTTATTAAATTTTGCTTCCTGAGGGGGTGGTCGTGGGTACCGACTTTTGTCAAATCCCATTTACACTCAATCTGGTACGGTCAGGGCGTTAACACTGAACACTCAAAATGGTCAAAAATAACGTTTTATTAAATTTTGCTTCCTGAGGGGGTGGTCGTGAAGTGAAGTGAATTATTTTTGGAAAATGTGCACCACGTGGGTGGTGGTAGTAATCACATTAACCATTTTACATGGTTATTTTGAAAAAAAGCTTTTTTGACATAAAAATAAAGCTGCTTAGTCGTCGACTAACCGTGACTAAGGAGGACGACAGGGCTGCACACACACACACACACACACACACACACACACACACACACACACACACACACACACACACACACACACACACACACACACACACACACACACACACACACACACACACACACACACACACACACACACACACACACACACACACACACACACACACACACACACACACACACACACACACACACACACACACACACACACACACACACCGGTCTATTCAATATTCAACAAAACATACCGTTGCTGACGACCAGCCTTTCGAGTTTGAACCAACTGATATGGTTGCAATTCTGCCTAGAATATGCAAACAGGCGATGTTCCCAGAACAATGTTCTCAAAATGATCAATAAATCCAATGGTGCTCAGGTTCAAGCATTTCGCGGGGCAAATTCAGATTTTTCGCCTTAGCTGCGGACCGCAGGATAAAAATTATAATTTGAAAATAAAGGCAACTTTAATTAACTTAAAAAAATATTATTACGAAATTAATTAAGAATGTTCTAATCTTCTTACCAAGACAGTTGTTCCCGAAGGGAAACCGCAATTTTAAAGCAGCCGATTGGTTTTCAGCAACGCTTAAAACTGAAATTTATTGAATGAATTATTACACAATTTCTAATCTAACTTAAATAATTACTCACAAGAAGTGGTTTCCTTTCCCACTACTTCTTCTCCAATTTCTCTCGAGACGATATTTGGCACCTTCACCCTAACAGTGTACCACTCTTGATCTTTCTCCCCTATTCTTCACAGGCTGCTGGTATGTATCGGTAGCAAATTTACTGCGGCTGGGAAAGTGTTTTGGGAAACATTACTTTTCTTCGCTATCTTTCACTCAACTTTAAATGCTTACCCAACACACTATTGCACCTGCTAGCTCACTATAACTCCCGACTATTAGTGTAAATAAACCGGCGCAACTATGTCACACTATTTAACTGATTTTCAGTTTAATTTATCGCGATGGCGCTGCTCTTTACTCACTCTCAATTCTGATCATCTGATTTCTGTTT
>NW_026917444.1:0-25000 GCF_035046485.1 Aedes albopictus
TTGCTCCTCAATTCGTCTATTTAGGAAGTATCGCATTAAAAAAAAAGATAATCCCTTTGTGACCCCGACGTGATTTGAACACGCAACCTTCTGATCTGGAGTCAGACGCGCTACCGTTGCGCCACGGAGTCAGCTGTGTGCTTCGGCACTTACGTGTGGAACAGGTTCTCGTCTGGCAGCGACGCGAGTTCCTCGCGTGTTTCGCTCTCTCTTTCCATCTAATCTTGCGCCGAGTAATTGACTTTTTATTGTGCGTTTAGCACTAAATTGATTTCCGAAAAAACTTCATCGACTTCCGCTGCCTTTCCTATGCGTTAAACATAACGTCGGAAGTAGTGCGCTGTATAGAAAATCGGATTTACTGTACAGCGCACTACTTCCGACGTTATGTTTAACGCATAGGAAAGGCAGCGGAAGTCGATGAAGTTTTTTCGGAAATCAATTTAGTGCTAAACGCACAATATCTCCCTCCGCATCGTTACGTTTCCTCCATCATCGTCCACACGGAACAAACACATTCATCCAATTATTATCGGTTGCGCTTTGTTTTGGTCTCACATGCACTTGTTACTCAATCACAGTAGGCCCATCATCATCAGTCGGCAAAAGGTTGCTTTGTGTTTGTTGCAAAAAAAACGTTGAAAACAGTGCACCGCATTGTTGTGCACTTTTTAGTGCAAACAAAAAAGCCAATATCGGGCTTCCCAAAACGCAAGTGTCATCAAAGAGTGGCGTTCATCATCAGATTCTATCGGGCGTCGTCGGTGTCGCCCATTATCAAATTAGCTGGGTATACTTCCATTCGGCGGAGCGAGTAGTGCGAGCGTCGGTCGATATGATGAGGTGACGTCACGGGGGCGCTACGTTCTCTTCCTCTTTGCCTCTCACTGCGGCAGGGTGGTGCACTAGATCAGAAGCGGTGGTCGTCAAAATTGCGGTTTTTGAATTCAAATTTCGAACCATCCAGGACCAGGAGTTTTGACAAAACCACACACATGTTTACCGAGTGCTTGAAATTGGTTGTTTTGCGTTGGTGGTGCGGTTTTGCCGGGTAAGCCCTCGAGTCAAAATCCCGAAAAGCGACCACCCGACCGAACCGACTGACCGTCGGTACAAAAAGGGTTATGATGGGAACCAATTTTCCGCACGTTTTTTTCTGATCGGTTGAGAGGGGTATGTTTCATTAAAAAGGGGTACACTTCACCAGACTTCACCCGAAAACTCTCGTTTGATGACATGGAGCTGAGTATCGTTTGTACATTTTGGTGTTTTTGCTTTTTTTTCTCACTGAAGGTGGATGCCAACCAATAAGTTGCAGTAGGCACTCTTGTTTATCCGTTACTGGTGAGGACCTGTGAGGACTGAGGAGGCTTTGGAGGAGAAGCACTTGGACATGAATGGAGGCAACAGGTACCTACGAAATATGTTGCGCGTCGATCGAAGCAGGCGAACACAAAGCAAATTGCACTTGCAGGCAGCGATGGATGGAGAGGTTGGAAGTCGAATGGTTCGTGAAATAAACATGCAATTAGGTATGTATCAGTTTTTAAACCCAGCAAAAAAAATAGTATAGAAGGAATCCTAGTAGGAACTCCTGGAACAATCTCTAGAAGGAACTCCTGGATGAAACATTAAAAAGAACTCCTAAAGGAATCCGCCAAAAGAAATCCTGGAAGAATCCCCAGAAACAGCTCCTGGAAGAAACTCTTGTGAATATTTTCACCAGGAACTCCTTGAAGAATCCTAAGAGGAAACTCACGGAGGAATCGCAGAAGAAACTCCTAAAGGAACCCTAAGAACTCTGGAAAGAATCTTCCAAAAAAACTATTGGAGGAACCTTAAAAAAAATCCTGGAGGAAGCCACATAAGGAAACACTGCATGAATCCCCAGAAGAAAATCCTCGAAGAATCATAGAAGGAAATCCTGCGAGAATCCTCAGAAGGAAATACTGCAGCAATACCTCTAGAGGAATCCCTAGAAGAAACTTCTGGAAGATTTCTCAGAAAGCACTCCTGGTAGGCACCATTAGCGGGAACTCTTTGAAAAAATCCAAGAATAATTCTCAGAAGGAAATCCAGGATGAATTGCCAGATGGAACTCCAGAAATAATTCTCAGAAAAAAAACCAGGATGAATTTCATAACTCCTCAACTCCTCGAAGAATTCACGAAAAAGAAATTCTGAAGAACACCTCAGAAGAAACTGCTGGAACAATTCAAAAATCTTGAAGCAGAAGGAAAAACTGAAGGAACATGCTTGATTAAATGTTGGAAATAAGAATCTTGGAGGAATCTCGAAAAAGACTTCTTGGAATTATCCCATCAGAAACTGCTGGAGGAATTCTTATGAAAACCCGTGGAGGAATCCTCAGAAGCAACTTTAAGAAGAATCATTATAAGTACATCCCTGGACGAATGCATATAAGGTACTCCTTGAAGAATCTCCGGAATATTGGAGTAATTGTCAGAAGGACATTGGAATTTACGATGGAACTCGCGAATACTACAGTGTCGATTCTGTGAATAAGGCAATCTAGCGTTCATCACCCAAGTCATCACTTTTCTCTCTCAAGCAGTTACAGAAGCATTTTTTGTTTAATATTTTCATAGGGAAACGTTTCCGTATAAAAATAAACCTATCCTCCTCGGGAGCGAAACAGAGAAAAGTGATCAAACGTCAGATAGCCTTATATTACTTAACTCACTGGGCCAATCCGTTCCCCACCATCTTAGCAAATTGCAGTAGAATCACTTGGTATTGTACGGAATCTCACGATGAAGGAGACTTGCTCCGCACAAAGCTCCTCTCCACAATGAGGCAGCTTCACACTGACGACCTAGGTCGTCCTGGTGCCTGCAGGCTGTCACTGATGCTTGCTAGGGGAAGGACATGCAAGGAGAATAACACTAGAAACTATATTCACACCTCGCAGATTCGTTAGTTGGAGGCTCGTTGCCCCAACGAATGATCACAATTCGGTCGTGACCAAACCAGCGAATCCGGGCTGTATTGGGAGAAATTCTCAAGAAAATTTCATCAGGAATTTTCGATTGTATTCTTTAGTGCATGTCCTGGGGCTATCACCGAAATCGTCCGGGAAATCCTCCAGCAGTAATGTCTTCCATTCGAAGAATACATCAGCACCTAGTTCCGTATGAGAATTATTGGGCACTTTCTTCCGTCACAATTCGATCCAGGAAATTGTCCAGCAATTTCTTTCGAGGGCTCCACCGGTATATCCAAACACGAAATTCTCCTGTAATTCCACCAGAGGAATCTTCCAGCAACTCGATCCAGGGAACTATCCTGCAATTCATCCCACGAAACCCGTGAAATCACAGTAATCGTTCCAACGACACTCAGGATCTGGCAATGCTATATCTAGTTTAATTTGTGACATGAATCTTGATCCGGAAATCCTGTTAGCTAATCCTGCGGTGTGGCTGTTATGATTCCAGCAAGTTTGCTGCAATTATGTAATTCTGGTAGGACTGTCGAAGCCGAGTGAAGCAAAACACATTGGGTAAACAAACGCGCATGATTTGTTCAAGCGTTTCCCAAGTAACCACGGTGCTGAAGCCTTATTGCTTGCATATATACGGTATATTTAGAGCAGTCTTCCCAAACGAACACCGAACTCCCTAAGGGTCGATTTCTTCACCCCGGCTTAACCGGTAAGCCAGGCTTACCCATATAGTTAAACCAGGTTTAAGGCTTAAGCCAGGGTGAAGAAATCGGCCCTAAGTACTGCTGTATTTAAACTCCGCCTGTACTCTGACTTGGTGTTTAAACCGCAACACACAAAATCTGTACCCAAACGTGTACTTATGTTCAGAGTTCGTTCCAAACACAAGTACGAACATATGTACAGTACACGTGTATCGCACGAAACGAAGTGGGAAGCGATCGTGCAAAAAAGAACTTTCTCGAACGACGATTGACAGTTCGGCACCACTCGTTTACCAATCGGAAAGCCGCTTCGGGTTTCATTCTCGGTTTTCGCTCGGTTCGATTTTTGTTTTGTACTTCTGTACGAACACAAGTTTTGTACTTGAGTACTCTTTGGTACGGAGTACGCTAGCAAACACGGGTACTCCGATGTTTGGCGTTTGATGTTCAACACAAGTGCGAGTAATCGTACTGAAGTTGAACATGTGTTGCGTTCGTGGGAAGACTGATTTAGAGCAATCATTACTTTGCATGAACATTTAAGGTTGATTAAAAGTGGAATTGGCAATTATGCGACTGATTTAAGATTAAACCAGTATGCCAGTATCGTAGTTTGATTCTATAATTGCCCAATTCCACTTTAAATCAACCTTAAGTTTGCATGTAAAGTAATGATTGCTCTAAATACACTCTATATCAGCATGCAATAAGGCTTCAACACCGTGGTTACTTGGGTCTTCTCAAACGTCAAAATGAATTTGGAACAAGCTAAAATTTGTTTCAAATGGATCATTGAAGACAACTTTTCTAGCAGTTGCTGATCAAAACAGCAAGGTGCCATCGTATATGTGCTTTATAAACATTGTGACAGCAGTCGAGTTATGTCAAACACACAAGGCTACGGTGGCGCTATCTGTTAATTTCATTGCGACCGTTTTTGTTATTGTAATGATCCATTGCGCCGAAAATGGATCAACACTTAAGCCGTTACACGCCAAATTTTGGATTTCTCATCCATCAAAATGAATTGCTGAGATAAAACCAGCAAATTTCATTTTGCTGAAACATCCGTAATGGTAACTGATAAGTCAGCAATGATTGCAATTGCTGAATCACCAGCAAATCAGTTGTCAAACACTTGTAGCACAACACTGGATCACCAAGAATTCAAAGGAATTCCGACAAAAACTCATTTTGCAACCTAAAATGTAAGGCACCGCATCCGTTATGGATATTTTTTGCCCTTGAGCATTATTTGCTAGCTGGAAATTGCTGAATAAACCATTCAGTTATAAAACTTGACAATTTGTAAACATTTTTGAAAATAGGAACAAAAAAAAATCAGCTGGAGTCGAGCGCGGACAAAACTGCTGGTCAACCAGCAAAATATGCTGCCAATTCACATTGCTGAGATCCAGAAAAAATATTTTGCTGGATGGATTGCTGTATTTACAGCTTGACAAAAACCAGCGAAATAAAAATAGTGTGTAGTACACAGGGTCAAATAAATATTTGTCCAAAAAGAAACCATTTCTCAAACATCTTGTTTTACTCGATCGAATTTTCATTAGTGTCAAACTGATGTTGTTTCTTGATATCTTCAGGTCTTATACCAGTTCAAAAAAAAATAGATTGGAACAACTGGTATAAACCACTTTTAAAAGATGATTTACACCTGAGAATTTACACCAACGGTGCGAGCTTTAATTTAGTAGTTGCTTAAATGCTTCATTACACCAACGAACGTAACCTCAAAATGACTGGCAAGTCTCAGGTTATTTTAACAGATGTAACATGAGCATGAAACGGACAGCAACACGATCGATAAAGTAGAATATATGAACCGTCTTATTCGTGCATGTGTGTGGTCTGTCAAAATGACCTGTGAAGTGTCAAACATTTTCATGGCTAGCTTTGTTGGTGAAATAAAGAATTTTCGATTTGATCCAAAACTTTGGAACAAAACAACGATTTGGACCACCAGTGAAGTTGCCCCTTGGATGTTCTATGAAGATAAAGAAACTGCATTGCTTCAAGGTCCGGTCACAACAGATTGCTCTGCCATTTTTTTATGATCCAACCCGAGCGAGGTCCATCCCATCAAAATAGATGTAAACAAACCGCCAAAACAAAACGAAAAAATGGAAATTGTTATCTCTACGAACAAATAGGAAGTTGAAAACTGTGATTGTCACGATTTGCGGTCATTACGAGTCAAGATCAACTCTAATCAGGTTAAAACTGAAAACGACATAAGTTCCTTCAACACTTTTCACTAATCTTCGATTCCTAACGACTGTTTGAACGCTTGAAGCGTTCGAGAAAATTGAAATTTGGTGTGTAAATACCTTAAAATTTGCATCACTGCATCCCACCCGGGATCACTGCAGAATTGACTAACATCGTCTGCTTGCATGACTAGCTTCTGTGGTTTACCTTCTCGAACAACGATTGCGAATCTTCGACATTTCGAGGAACAGCCTTCGGGGCGTTGAAGAAGCAAATAGCGAAGATAATGGTGCTGAAGTGTTATAACCCGAAGTTAGCAGTAACTGTACAGTATGACGCCAGCAGCTTCGCACTTGGAGCCACCCTATTGCAAGAGGGACCCCGAGCAGGTGAGAATATCAACAGCACACGCAGAAAAATAAATTGTAAACATAATTAAATTCTAGTTCAAATCAACCGATTTTTCAGTTTACTATAGCGACAAACTGATTTCTAGTTTAAACTGAACTGTTGCATTGTTTGATAATACAAATGTTTTCATTTGACGAAATTTTTCACAGTTTGTTAGAACAAACAGAGATTTGGTAGTTTCAACATAAAATAACAGATTGTTTTAAACGACTGCACTTTTGTGACTAACAAAGCCGGAATGTGATTGTGTTGGTGATGGCAGCTCCTGCGGCAGCTCGGAAATCTATTTTTAGACCGTCGGTGAGCGGATGGGGAGGAGAACGACTAAAAAAAGACAAAAAAGGCGAAGCCGATCAACTTTTTGTGGATGCTGTCGTGAGTACCTGCGCGTTATCCATCACGACCAAAGCTGCACTTGGAAGTTGGCGTGATGGATTTGCTGCACCTTCTTCGTTGTGGCGATGTTGGGGTAAGCATTTTATAGGTGTGTGAGTGCTTTCGGACCATGTTTATGGTTTTTATTTTGTTGAAACAAATGAAATTTTTGACATTATATGAAATGATGGTAATCGGTTGTTTTTATCGATAAACTCTAAATGAAAACAATTAAATATAACTTTGGAATAAGTAAATTCTCAGTTTGAAAATCAACCATGCGTTTTATTGTTTTAAACAAGCGCCATTTTTCTACGTGCATAATATAATATGTTATTTTGGAATAATAACTGTATGACGGAATCACTATTTTTTATGTCATTAACATATCTTATTATGTTATAAACTTGTCTGTCATAAGCGGCAAAATAACAAAAATCATAACAAAAAGATGTTCCTGGAAGACCAATCTACTAACATGTATTGTTAGCTTCATCAACAACTCAATAACAATGCACCATGCAGTGAATTTGAAAACTTGTTATTGTTGTGTTATAGTTTCTCACATATTTGTACATTTTCAATAGTAGAATAATAACATACCTTGGTCTACAACAAAGTATACTATATAACAAAATAAGATTGCCTAACAAAACATGTTATGAAAAAGTAATACTTTGATAAGTTAATAATAACAAATTATGATAAAAAACAGGCTATGTGATTCTGTTGTTATGAATTTGATATTCTCCTCTGCTCGGGACAGCCCATGGTATTTGCATCTAGGACTCTGACAGCGGCAGAGCGGGAATAGGTCACTGCATGAAATTCTCTTCTTCTCTTTCACTCCCACAGAAATTGTGTAAACAACAAGGCCAAGAAACTTCAAAATCCCATAAAAAATCAAAACAATGCAGTGCCCTATACACTCAAATCGAGAAAGAGATGCTGGCGATATTGCCCGTTGTGAAGATTTATAGATTCCGACGCAAATAAATGATTAGGCTCATTTTCAGCGTAGGTGCGTTAAAAATGTTTGTTTACAATCCAAAACTATCACCAAATGTGTACCTAACAACACAGTGTAAAATATTCTCCAGGACGCGGTCTGGTTTTATATCTGTGGGCCCACGCAAGAAAAATCCACGCAACTAATTTTCGCGCAGGAGTCTAAACAGGTGGAATCTCCGCAATACTCTTCTGCTCATGTAAACGATTCGACCAGAAACAAGTGGTAGTGCAGTCCGACATGATCCGACCAGTTCCAGTCACTGTAAAGCGTATTCAGGAAGCCGTTGTCGGAACGTATCCAGAGGATGATGTTGAGCCGGTAGCGCTGTAATCTACAGGTCCAGTATGCCAAGAGTAAAGATTTGGTATTGGCGGATACGTGCGGATACCCTAGCTGTCGTGAAACATCGAGTGCAGCAAGCCTAGATGGTCGGAAGATTGAGACCCTCTATGGAAAACCATCGAAGAAGCGAATACATTAAAGTGCTTTGACATTCAACGGAACATGCTGGAACGGATAAAACAAGCGAACTCAGAAAGACAAAGCGAGTCAGATCCTGAAGCAGTAAATTGTCAAGGGATGGCCGAAGGAAAAAGAACCAGTGATTGAATGTGTGAAGCCTTTTTTTGTGTCCTGGTTTGAGTTGGTCGTCAAAAAGGGTTGATTCTAAGGAGAAGTGCCTGGTAGTCCCACGTAAAAATTCGCAAGGTAAGGAACATAGTGTATTGGCCCAACCTGAACGATCATGTACAGAATGTGGTCAAAAAGTGCAACATCTCTAGCAAATTCAAGGACTGCCAGCGCAACAAGCTTCTGCAGAATTCCGAGATCCCTGAGTTCTCTTTTCAGATCGTATCGATGGACCTGAGAGAACTGACGCTCGAAGAGAAGAAGATGGTGGTGATAGTTTCAATCTACCATTTCTACAACTATTCTGATGTGGACTTCCTGAACAGGCAACAGACATTGGAAGTGATCGACCGCTGCAAGAAGAAATTCAGCGGGAGCTATTCCTCGAAAAGTCATCACAGCTCAGTAGTTCGTTAGCCGATGGATACGACTCCCTGGTAAAGGCACTCGAGAATCTTGCAAAGAAAGACCTGATGCCGGAGACAGTCAAGCAGCGGCTGCTGGCTGAAAAGAGCAAGCAACCGTATCGTCTGCATAACTCGGGTGAAGATTCAGAAGCGGAATTTGTAGGCGGTGCTAAAAAAGAACCACTGGAAGAATCAGAAGTTTATTGGAAGCTGCATTAGGTCAAGAAGGTCTCGCAGGCCGGAATCGATATCTTATTCACTGGTCGAGGAGATCAAGATCGCGTGAAGTTCAGAAAAGATGGGAATCTGATTGGAGTGGCATATTCTTGTAGAATCCATTCAAATGCGCAACGCGTAGGTCTTTAGATGTTTTAAGTGTAGAGTTGTGCAATTGAATGGAAAGCGGATATTTGATTGAGTGTAACAGGTCCGCTGACAACGACGTAAAGAACAACAAACAGAAAGAACGTAAACAAAGACGGGGAATCAGTTTGCGGTGCGAATAGGAGATTTGACGTGTGCACCGGGAAAACCGGGCCGAACCCAAGCTTCCAAGAGACAACTCTACATTAAGGCATTAAGGAGTATGAACCTATGCTGCCGTTCTTCTTCAAAGTGACGTAAGCGCCATTCGAAGTTTCGACGTCTTTTAGTATATAAAGTATCTGGTGAACTAATAACATTGAAGTATGTCTGCTACATTAGGATGCTAGTGGTAATCTATCATCTGTGGAAGAAAACATAGCGAACGATCAAGAGTTTGATGAATAATAACCAGAAATGCATCAAAATTGTCAATGTCGCTTACGTCACTTTTCAGAAGAACGACAGTATGGCAACTACACAGTGAACAGAGTAAACAGGAGCGCAGCGGAACAACGTAACGAAATCGCAAAATCACCAGGGAAACTCGGAAATATCGCGGAGAGAAATCACGAACGTGCCGAACACATAATATATTGTTATTGAACTAAAAAAAACTCTGTTGACAAACATCTTGTTCTTATAATACATAAAAGAGAAACGTCAAAATACACTGGTGTTGCCAGATCCACTGAAAGGGGTTCGGTCCATGGGTTCGGTCATCTGGTGGAAAGTAGGGGTGACCGTTGCTTTCTGCCAACACTCCTCCTCAACGGTTGGCCCTTAGGTTTTGACGAACCCCAGTAGCTCAGTGAAACGGTCATGCTTAACCGTCCCAAGCGCCTTGGTTAGAATGTCCGCCTTCATTTCATCCGTGGGACAGTATTGAAGCTTCACCATGCCCCGGTCGCAGAGATCCTTGATGAAGCACTCCTTCGTCTCGATATGCTTGGTCCTCTTGCTTGATCGCTCAGACTTGACGAAACAAAGGCAGCCCTGGTTGTCTTCATGCACCGTAGTGGCACAATCCTGCTTTTCGCCCATGTCACTAAGCAATCGTCGTAGCCACAGCACATCCTAACAAGTCTCGCCTAGCGCCACGTATTCAGCCTCCATGGACGAGAGGCTCACGCAATTCTGTCGCCTACTAGCCCACGACACGGCTCCTCCTGCATAGAACACTACAAAGCCGGTCGTAGATTTGCGTGTATCCAGGTCACCTGCCCAGTCAGAGTCCGAATACGCCTCCAGCAGCTTGCCGCCTTCGCCACCCAACTTCAGCCTCCAGTCTTTTGTTGCCTTGAGGTAGCGCACGACACGCTTTGCTGCAGTCCAGTCGATTTCCGTCGGAGCACTAAACTTTCTTCCCAATATGGCCGCAGCAGATGCAATATCAGGGCGTGCTGTTACCGCTATGTACATCACTGCACCAACCACGCTTCGGTACTGAGAGGCATCCTTCAGATTATCGCTCGCTGTTCTGTCCTTCACGTACCCTTGGTCCATCGGCGTCTTTGAAACCTTCGCATCCTGCAGTCCTAGTTTCACGATCAACTTTTCAATGTACGCCTTCACACTCATGCTGTAGAATCCATCGTCTTCTTTTTGCAGCTCCAAGCCGAGAAAATACTTTGCTTCGCCCAAACAGCAAATTTCAAATTCCTTGCGAAGTTCCTCGTACACTTTGGCAATCTCCTCCTCAGATGCGCATCCGACAAGCAGATCATCCACATAAACAACCAGGAAAATCTTCTTGCTGTTCCTCACGGCCACGTACAAACATGGATCAGCACTGCACGCCACGAATCCAAGCTTCAGTAGAACTTCCGACAGCTTCCGGTTCCAGCACCTCGCTGACTGTTTCAGGCCGTATATGCTGCGCTTCAGACGACAAACCTTCTGCTCCTGCCCACGAACCTCATATCCAACCGGCTGGCGCATATACACCTCCTCGTCGATAGTACCGTAAAGGTAGGCGGTCTTGACGTCCAGATGCTTTAGAAATAATCGATCCTTGCCTGCCAGTGCCAACAATGTTCGCAGCGTCGCATACTTCGTAACCGGGGCAAAAACTTCGTCGAAATCTTCTCCGTATCGCTGCGCGAAGCCTTGAGCCACCAGCCGAGCCTTGAACCGTACAACTTCTCCTGTTTCGTCCTGCTTGATCTTGTAGACCCATCGACTACCAATAACACGTTTTCCAGCCGGACGGTCCACAAGCTCCCACGTACCATTTCGCTGGTGTGACTGGAATTCGTCGTCCATAGCCTTCCGCCAAGCATCGCTATCGCTACTCTTCACTGCTTCACCGTAGGTAACTGGTTCTTTCGCTTGCTGTTTCACTACTCCAACGACGTAGTCCGAGTAACGACCCGGAAGCTTGCCTCGATTCCTACGAGACGGCTTGCCAGCACCTTGTCCACCTTCCGGATCCACTTCTGGTTCTTCGTTGTCTTGTGGCTCTTCCTTCAGCGCCAACGGGTCATCCGAAAACGAGGAACTAATGTCGAAAAACTGCTCATGCTCACTGTGAACGTCGTCATCGTCCTCATGGTCTCCCAGCTGCTCACGATTCTCAGGTTCCACTAACGGTTCATCATTTGTTCTCGGCGTACTACATGGTGGTAATTCCGTACAGCTCTCTTCAGCGGCGGGCTCAACCGCTGCCTCCTCCTGGCCTTGAGCTTCATCCATCTCCAGGAACCTGGCATCTCTGCTGATGGTAACCTTCTCCGTGGCCAAATCGACAAAACGGTAACCTTTGTGCTGCTCGGAATATCCTATGAAGGTCAGCTTGCGAGCCTTACTGTCGAACTTGCCGCGCTTCACATCAGGTACGTGTACCCACGCCTTGCACCCATACACTCGTAGGTGTCCCAGATACGGCTTCTTGCCGTACCACATCTCGAACGGAGTGACGTCGACGGCCCTCGTCGGCAGTCGATTCTGGATGTACGCTGCCGTAACAACTGCTTCTCCCCAGTATTTCTTCTCGAGCTTCGCATCCAGCAGCATCGTTGTCGCCATCTCTTGCAGGTATCGATTTCTTCTTTCGGCAACACCATTCTGCTGCGGCGTATAGGCTGTTGTATACTGGCACTTAATCCCCTCACTTTTGAAGAAATTCTGCAGTCATTCGTTGACGTATTCGCCTCCACCATCCGAGTGCACGACTTTGGGTTTACGGTTGAATAAAGTTTCCACATACCTGACGTACTCGATCAAACGATCGACAGCCTCCGACTTCTTTTGCAACAAGTAGACCACAGTGTACCGACTGTAGTCGTCAATCACCGTCATCAGGTACCTGCTCCCACTCGGTGTAGGCGTCTTCGTCGGTCCACAAAGATCCGTGTGTATCAGGTCGAGCACTTGGGTAGTCTTCCGCTCAGCCTGTCGCGGAATCGGAGCACGAGATAACTTTCCCTCCATACAGGTCTCACAGGCAAGCCGTATTCCGCAATCCTTCAACAGCACTCCCTCGGCCAGTTTCTTCGAACAAAGTTGGCTCACAACCGCTGGATCACGGTGGCCAAACTTACGATGCCACTGATGCTGGCAGTACTCGTTATGCTGCTTTTCAACTTTGCACACTTCTTCGGACACTCTCAGCTGATACAAGCTTCCCCGGCGATCACCCTTAGCAATCACCTTGCCGGAAGCATCCGTGATGTCACACTCGTCCTGCCGGAACATTACCAGGAATCCCTTCGACGTCAGCTTCGTTACGGACAGTAATCCACTATTCAGCACCGGAACGAATAACACCTTCTCTAGGACTACATCCACCGCCTCACCGCAACCGTTCACACTAGACACTTTTACAGTTCCACTGCCGGCTGATTTAACCGATCGACCATCAGCCAGAACCACTTCATGCACATCGTTCTCGTCAATCGTCTCAAAGTACCGTTTGTCATCCCAAGTAACCAAAAGTTCCGCTTCCCATGACAAAATGCACTTTAAAGTTCCGCGAAGTTCAGATAAAGTTCCAAGCGGAACTTTCTGGCTGCTTAAGAGGCTAACGATGAGCCTTGCTGGAACTTCGGTCACAAGTTCCGGCAAGGCTAATTGTTAGCCTCTTAAGCAGCCAGAAAGTTCCATTCGGAACTTTATCTGAACTTCGCGGAACTTTAAAGTTGCTTAAGATGCTATGTCGGAACTTTGTCGGAACTTTCAAGTTCATAGAAGTTCAGTTCAGTAGCATTGTGATTCTAAGAAGATTAAATTTATTTCTTTTACAGAAAACAACGGTCTAAGCGTACACGAATAAAATACAAATATGAATTTATCAAATCAATGAATACTAGGCTTGAGCAAAAAATAATTGCCGCCCATCGGATTCGAACCGACAGTCGCTGCGTGAGAGTCCTACGCTCTACCACAATACTACAGCTGCGATTGAGTGGACAGCAGGTAAAGTCTGACTTGAATCAATTTTCTGTCGGCAGCTAGTTCTGCACATTTGTACAGTAGTGAAGTTAGCTTGACTTTGCCAGGTGTCTTCAGCAGCGCAGCGGTAAGTCGGCAGGCTATCACGCAGGAGGATCCAGTTCAAATCTACATAGCAGCGACATGTGTGAAAATATAATTATCAGTAGCAATTTCCAGACGTAAATCACAAACCCCCACCAACAGGGGTGGTTCTGAAAAACACATTTTTGTTTCTGCATTAATTTTGACAAAGTTCTGTCAGAAGCTGCTTAGAAGGCTATCCAGCGTGCTTATGTGAACTTTCAAGTTCCAAAATAACTTAAAAATGAAGCTGCTTAGAAGGCTAATGAGCGACCTCGAACAAGCTGCTTAGCTTATAAAGTACCCTTTTATCTGAACTTTTGGTTACTTGGGATTTGACATATGAACACTTGCCCCACTGTCAATTATCCAGCCGCTTGACCGACTCCCATTCACCAGGAATAACACAGCACTTTTGTCCTCGGTCATAGCCTGCTTGGCGGCGGACGGTTCACTCTTCTTCTTCTTCTTTTCACTATTACGCTTCTGCTGCTGCTGCAGCACCGGACAGTCACTTCGCAAATGTCCCTTTTGTTTACAAAAGAAACAGGTACGTTCCGAAACGGAGACATTCCGCTTGCCAAAACTTTTCAGCGCCTTCAGATCGCCAGAACGTCCACTGGAACCAGGCACAGAACGCTCCTTTCGACGTTCGAACTCGTCGAGAAGCTTACTCTTTACTAACACAACCGTTAGATCTTCGTCCGGTCTGCTTTCGAGCGCAGTCACAAGTCCGGAGAACGAGTCCGGAAGGCTCCGCAAGATCATGGCAACCTTCAACGAATCGTCCAACTCCTGCTCCGCTTGCGTCAATCTGTCGAACAGTTCTTCTATTTCGAAGAGGTGGTGTTCCAGATCGCCACCTTCCAGCAGATTCAGGTTGCATAACTTCTTCAATAAGGCGACTCTGGAAATAACGGTCACCTTTTCGTGGTACGTCTTAAGGCTGCTCCAAAACTGTGCTGCACTGTTTGCCGACTTGATCAAACCGTATTGGTTCTCTTCGATACAGAGGCCCATTGTTGCCCGGGCTTTCTTATCGTCCCTTTCCCAATTCTCGGGGTTCTCGTTCGGCTTCGGAGTTTCCACTACGTACCACAAATCTTCTCTCGTAAGGAGCATCTCCATACGGAATTTCCAAGTCTGCCAGTTGTGGTTATTCAATCTGACAAACTTGTTGAGCGCCTCCATTTTGCTCAATCTGCTGGAACAAATCGGGCACAATGAACAACACACGCGACGGCACTTTCTCTTCCAATTTCCAGTCCGAAATCACTATTTTCGCGATACATCAACTGGGACCGATAACCTGTTGAACAGAGTAAACAGGAGCGCAGCGGAACAACGTAACGAAATCGCAAAATCACCAGGGAAACTCGGAAATATCGCGGAGAGAAATCACGAGCGTGCCGAACACATAATATATTGTTATTGAACTAAAAAAACTCTGTTGACAAACATCTTGTTCTTATAATACATAAAAGAGAAACGTCAAAATACACTGGTGTTGCCAGATCCACTGAAAGGGGTTCGGTCCATGGGTTCGGTCATCTGGTGGAAAGTAGGGGTGACCGTTGCTTTCTGCCAACACTTTCAAGTTCTAAAATTACTTAAAAATGAAGCTGCTTAGAATACTAATGAGCAACCTCGAACAAGCTGCTTAGCTTATAAAGTACCCTTTTATCTGAACTTTTGGTTACTTGGGATTACAACTGAAATGGTCAAGTTGACTACAATTATTCGAGTGGCTTTAGGCTGTTGCGTTGCAGAGGGCTGACCATACGTCAGATAGATGTGAAGACGGCTTTCCTGCATGGGGATCAAGAGGATCTCCATATGGCCATACCTGCTAGTGTCGGAGCAGCACCCAGGACGTGGAATGATAAAAACAGAAGCGGAAACATCGGCCGCCTGGAGAAAGCCAAGACAACGGAGAAAATGACCGCGTCCGTACAGCTGGTCCAACTGATCTAACTCCCACGCTGAGGGAAGTTAGGGATGCCATTAACCAGCTAAGAACCAACCGGACCATGGATCCACACAGTAGTGTCATAGACTAATTTCAAGACCTCGATGTACCAAAGAAAACGATCAAATTTTCGGTGACCAGTCCGGTACCCAATAAATATTCATAACCGTGTATTTTTTTTTCGTGTAAATTGCCTTTCGTGTAAATTTTATTTAGCATGTTACACTGATCTGACAGCTCTGACAGTAAGGGACTAAACATAAATTACGTAAAGTGAGTACCGAGGATTGTTCACAATCTGCGAACTTGACTGCGGAAAAAAATGCGACCATGACGCCGCTGAGTGTCCTCCAAATACATATAAGAACCATTTACGTTTAATCACTTGTACCACAATAAAAGCCTATCAATAACATACATCGAATACGTTATTCAAGAAGCAACAAGCGGCAGCAAGTCATCAGCTATAGAGAGTAAACGGACGAGGAACAGTCCGAACCTGATGAAGCTGCCGTATGCACACACAAATACAGCAGATGCATCGTAGGTTGGTCGGTTCGGCGTTCTGCAGAACGATACCATATCATCGACCGAACGTGGAGAATAGTTGTTGGTTGATATGTTTCTCGTTTAGTTTATTCGCCGCCATGCCACCACCGCCAATGGCAATCCGAAAACTATCAACCATCGAAGTAGTCGACTATTGACGGCGAACTCTCGTGTGGTGGTGCCGAAACCATTCCAACCGGAACAAAGCGATTCGGGAAGTTTCTAATAAAAATCATGCAACAACAACGGCGAAAAAAACGATAGTGTGCGGCAAACAATGGCCTACCGCGATCAAACATAACCTCCCATCCGCCAGGAAAACATGACCCGATGGTAAATGACAGCTACCGCCGCTACGCGCTATCATGCTGGTTGAAATTTGGCCATATTGGCTTCGGTAGCAAAGTCGAGGTCACGGATCGCCGCCGCACGGTTCATGTTTTCCTCCACATCACACGATACGCGGCGACACCACCGACCGAGAGTACGGTTACGGTACCTATACGCGAAGCACGGTAGGATGGTAATTTGATGATGTTTGCTTTCAATCAGAGCTCCTAAAGGGATCGCTGCCGCTGCTGCTGCGCTCGCAGTAGGCCGCGAGCGAGGGGACCTTTTTTGCGGCTGAACGAGTCCTCTATGATCGAAGCAACCGGTCAGGCTAGCGAACGTAGAGAAGAGCCAGCGCCACCATACCGCTCCGCGCGAAGCAATTAATTAGTTAATTTTGATAGCGCGGTTCCGAGCCCTGCTGGCAGCAGCTCAATTTTGTTTGTTTTGCAGTGGTTTTTGCTTGCAACGGCAAAACAAACAACCCGCGGCCGGTGGCTGTCCACGGTGGCAAACGTGGACGCTGCGAAACTAAGGGGGGGGGGGGGGGGGGACAGGGAAAGGCAACCAAATTGTTGACAAAATTGAAAAACAGTTCAATTTTGTCAATGAATTTGGTTTGACATGGATGGGTTGACAGAATTTGACAGCACAATGCACCGCAATCGAAACATCCACTCGCGGATGCACTTTTTCACTAGCACACGTTTTAAAACACAAACAATTATGCATCGCATAGCGATGACATCACTCTCACTTTGAATCAAACACCGCCTGCTGCTGCTCGTCCGTTGTTTTGTTTACGTTTTGTCGTTCTTTCCTCCGTCTTTTTTCACGAACTTCATTCAAGCGTTTGCTCCGCGTGCTTCCTCACCACCACCACTACTGTTTCTGCCCGTGCCAGAGTAGCAGACAGTAGTGGTGCTGCTCCACTGCTGTATCGGTGATGCCTGTAGCTGCCTGCCAGTCAGTTCTGCTGCAGGATGGCAGTCGGTTTTATTCTTAGCACAAATTGACGCGTTCGTCGCCGCCGCCTGCTGCGTCTACACACAAGCGAATGAGGCAAGTATGTAGTTGGGTACGAACGAGTACGACACGTTGGATCGTGTTCTTACTGTGCTCATTTGGTTGGTTTTGTTGCGGTGCTGATGATGTTGGTGGAAGATGAAGAATGAACTGACAAGGTAGAATCACCGCAAGCGGAAAAAGCGTAGAAGCGCTAGCGCTGTGAACTCTCCCTACTCCGTGAAGCCCGGGTAGCTCAGTCGGTAGAGCGTTGGACTTTTAATCCAACGGTCTAGGGTTCAAGTCCCTATTCGGGCGGGTAAATTTTTTATTCTTTTTTTTTTTAAATCCAACAGTAATGAAAATCGATAGAATAAACAAACAGTGATTACGGATCAGATCTTCAACGAAGCAAAAAATATCTTGTCAGAAGTGGGATTCGAACCCACGCCCTCAGAGAGGACCAGAACGCTCGGTGTATAGAGAGAACTGAGTGTACTTTCGGGATTACGATTGCGGGAATCGAACCTCGAACCTCAGCAAGATCTAACTCTTGAGTCTGGCGCCTTAGACCGCTCGGCCATCCTGACATGTGTTAGGACGGGCACGTTAGCTAGCACTTTTTCGCGCTTCCTCTGAACCAATCTATCGAATAAATTAATGACTTGAAGTCGCGTTGATTGTTCCGTCTCGTCCAAAGTGACTCATCTTTTATTTCTATGACCAGTGCTGTGCGCATGGTCTCCTCAACTCGCGGAAGACAGCGCGACGACGACGACATTCAAAAGCGAAGTAGGCATGCGCGGAGCGCAGCGACTAGAACAGATACGGCGTTGCTTAGCGACGGACGGCGGCAGCGGCGACGCGGCAGATGTCAAAAAGGTCGTGACAGACGGCAGCGATGCAATCATCCATCGCAAGTTTGCGATGATGATGGCGGGATTTTATACATACGGGGATGGAGGTTACCTGCTCGCCTTGACCGGATAACCTACCTTCCCGTTCGTTCCGTGTTTTCGTCTGTCGTACGTATCGCATCATTATCGTGTGTTCGCTCGTGTGTCTTCTTCGTTGAGTGCGGTCCCCTCGTTCTCTCTCTCGTTCGCGTCGCCTTCGTCCGATCACATCGACGGAGCAGCGACGCGTCGAAGTGGAACAAAATGTGAACATCAATTAAGATTAACAGCGCCATTTGCGGAGATTTTCAAGCGATTATGACGTCGTTAACATTATCGTTGAGGTTTGTTTTGATTGGTGTTATAAAGGGCAACGTGGGATCAAAGGAGCCTGATTGGTTGCTAAGCAGTGAATTCGCAAGCGGCTCCATAGCTCAGCTGGTTAGAGCGTCGTGCTAATAACGCGAAGGTCGTGAGTTCGATCCTCTCTGGAGCCAAGGAACTTTTTTGTTTCATTTTTTTTTGATGAAATCCACATCGTTCTTCACAGACAATCTGAAGTCCTGATCAACGACGTATTTGCTCGAAGTTGCTTTATCGTTCTCTTAGAAATTTGTTGACAAATGGAAAGGAGCTGTCTGTTACATTAGTGATTCGCTCGGTGCAACAATTTTGCAGTTTTCGCACAGCTATCCGTCAAGAGTGATGCGATGTTTTTCGCAATGCAGTTTTGCAGCAATGCGATGTTTTCCGCATGCACTTTTTTGGGCTGAATTCTACAGCAACTGATAGTTCTTTGACGTCTGTCAGTTGCTTCTGTTATCGAACGTCATTCGGTAAGTGAAGGGCAAACATGTTGCAGTTATCGAACGTTTACTTTTGTCTGTGTTTTACTGTACTAAGAAAAACAGAATCCTTCTGAGGATTCTCAACAGAATGCTTCTGAGGATTCTCAACTAAATCCTTCTGAGGATTCTCTACAAAATTCTTCTGAGGATTCTCTACACAATCCTCCTGAGAATTCTCTTCAGAATCCTCCTGAGCATTATCTACAAAATCCTTTCTAGATTCTCTACAGAATCCTTCTGAGGATTCCCCAAAGAATCCTTTTGAAGAATCTCTACAGAATCCCTTTAGGGATTCTCTATAGAACTCTAATAAGGATTCTCTACAGAATCCTTTTGAGAATTCTCAACAAAATCGTTTTGAGATAAGCAACAGAATCATTTTAATCGCTTTCTACAGAATCCTTTTGAGAAATCTCTACAGAATCCTTTTGAGGATTCTTAACAGAATGCTTTTGAGAGGATTCTCCACAGAATCCTGAGAGGATTCTCCACAGAGCCCTGAGAAGATTTTCCACAGAATCCTGAGTGAACTTTACACATAATTCTAAGAGAATTCTCCGCAGAATTCTGTAAGGATTCTCTTCAGAAGCCTGAGGTTGTTTTTTCTTATAATCTGGAGTATGTTTTTCACAGAATCCTGAAACGATTCTCCTCACTGAGGAGTCCTCAGAATCATGAACGGATTCTCATCAGAACACAGAGGATTCTGCACAGCATCCGGAGAGGATTCTCCACAGAATCCGGAGAGGATTCTCCACAGAATCCGGAGAGGATTCTCCACAGAATCCGGAGAGGATTCTCCACAGAATCCGGAGAGGATTCTTCACAGAACCCGGAGAGGATTCTCCACAGAATCCGGGGAGGATTCTCCACAGAATCCGGAGAGGATTCTCCACAGAATCCGGAGAGGATTCTCCACAGAATCCGGAGAGGATTCTCCACAGAATCCGGAGAGGATTCTCCACAGAATCCGGAGAGGATTCTCCACAGAATCCGGAGAGGATTCTCCATAGAATCCGGAGAGGATTCTCCACAGAATCCAGAGAGGATTCTCCACAGAATCCGGAGAGGATTCTCCACAGAATCCGGAGAGGATTCTCTACAGAATCCGGAGAGGATTCTCCACAGAATCCGGAGAGGATTCTCCACAGAATCCGAAGAGAATTCTCCACAGAATCCGGAGAGGATTCTCCACAGAATCCGGAGAGGATTCTCCACAGAATCCGGAGAGGATTCTCCACAGAATCCGGAGAGGATTCTCCACAGAATCCGGAGGGGATTCTCCACAGAATCCGGAGAGGATTCTCCACAGAATCCGGAGAGGATTCTCCACAGAATCCGGAGAGGATTCTCCACAGAATCCGGAGAGGATTCTCCACAGAATCTGGAGAGGATTCTCCACAGAATCCGGAGAGGATTCTCCACAGAATCCGGAGAGGATTCTCCACAGAATCCGGAGAGGATTCTCCACAGAATCCGGAGAGGATTCTCCACAGAATCCGGAGAGGATTCTCCACAGAATCCGGAGAGGATTCTCCACAGAATCCGGAGAGGATTCTCCACAGAATCCGGAGAGGATTCTCCACAGAATCCGGAGAGGATTCTCCACAGAATCCGGAGAGGATTCTCCACAGAATCCGGAGAGGATTCTCCACAGAATCCGGAGAGGATTCTCCACAGAATCCGGAGAGGATTCTCCACAGAATCCGGAGAGGATTCTCCACAGAATCCGGAGAGGATTCTCCACAGAATCCGGAGAGGATTCTCCACAGAATCCGGAGAGGATTCTCCACAGAATCCGGAGAGGATTCTCCACAGAATCCGGAGAGGATTCTCCACAGAATCCGGAGAGGATTCTCCACAGAATCCGGAGAGGATTCTCCACAGAATCCGGAGAGGATTCTCCACAGAATCCGGAGAGGATTCTCCATAGAATCCGGAGAGGATTCTCCACAGAATCCGGAGAGGATTCTTCATAGAATCCGGAGAGGATTCTCCATAGAATCCTTTTGGGGGTTCTCTACAAATTTCTTCAGAGGATTCTCTACAGGATCATTCTGAGGATTCTCTACAGAATCCATCTGACAATTCTCTGTAGAATCTACAGAGGTTAGGTATCACAGAAACAGAACCAGACTGCGGTCGCCATTATTGTTGTTCGACAAACGAAGGATTATTTTTCCAACCCAACCGTCCGGCACACATGGCAAGTAATTACTTCGCATCGGTTTCACGCTTTCTGCGTCCCAATCGGTAAAGAATCGACTGAACTCCACAAACAAACCCCGGCCCATGGGTTTGTGTTTCATCAAAACACGCCAAAAGCAAACAAAATTTGTATCAAAAACATACACAACAAAAATACAATATTCAAAGCCTGCCGGCCGACTGCGGAGGGTAAACTCAAACTCAAACTCCGCGCTTCCCCGCATGATGGCGTTGTTTCATTTGGGGAAATTTCTCCGCACGAAATCAAAACCAAAGCACTCGGCGTCTTTTTTTTTTGGCTACCTACGACTGTTTCCAGAAAACAAAAATCCAAAACACACCTGAAAACAATCCAAGCAACCGCGGAGGAGGCATTCTATTGAAAGTAAATGAGCCTCTGCACGAATCTGGTGTACTGCTCACTCCCACAGAAAATTTGAAAACAGCGCGCACAGTAAAAGTCATATGTGACTTTTACTGTGCGCGCTGTTTTCAAATTTTCTGTGGGAGTGAGCAGGACAGGGCAAATTCGTACAGAGGCTCATACAACGTGGTTCGGCTAGGTGTAGCCGTTGCCAACTGCAGGCACCGGCCGACAAGGGTACCAACCATAAGGCGGCACGGCATGAACAGAACGAAATGTTTTGTTTTTGTTTCGTTCTGGAAAAACACACTCCCCGCTCCCCCGCTATCAGTCTTCTTTTTTTCGGCTACAGGTGCGGTCCAATCTAATTTCAAAGGTTTTGAGGTTCGTTTTTTTTTTTCCGGCGTGCCGAGAACACTGAGAGAATTGCTCAAAGCTCTGTTCCCTCTTGCTGTTCTGTGGTACAGTAACATCACAGACACACAGACGTAACACTAGCGAAATTTCCATCGACCACGCTTTTAACGATCATTTTACATCTTCACAGTTGTTGCTTTCACAACCAGAGGCGCGCGCATCGTTTTTTTTTTGCGTTTGACGTTTGACACTAGCGCCTTCTGTTGACGATTTTGCACAAGGCAGTATTTCGTGAAACATTTGCACCAGGTGATGCTAATGTCACAGACAAACAGACGTAACTCTTGAAGGAAATTCATCAAAAACTTTTGCCCGGTGTCTTTTTCATTAGCACACTGCCAACTGTTGGTATATCGGCCATGATGGATTTCGATTTGACGTTTGCTAACACGCACACTACTACACAATCTCTGAAGCAATACCTTCTTGGTGGTTCCGGAGAGACGTAGGGTTTGGCGACCATAGGAATGGTTTAGTGGGTACGAGGAGAGAGTAGTCCTGGATTTTACTTTTGTTGTAGAAGACGGCCTGTCAGACCTACACTACCCTAACCTTCTGTTAGGGTGTCTGTTGAGCAGATTATCCCCCTACACACTAAGATCAGCTCGGTATTTTCCCCATCTTTTTACTGAGTTCTCAACAGCAGATTTAACTCGGTACGCTCGGTTATTTATTTTGCGGATATTCTGTAAATGAGTTACCGAGCTCAGCTCACAAACTGTCAAAAGTTACTGAAGCACGGTAAATATCGTTACTGGTGAACGGTAAATACGATTACGGAGTGTACCGAAATAAATCTGCTGTTGAAAACTCAGTAAAAAGATGGAAAAAATACTGAACTCAGTGAAAAAATTACTGAGCTGGAACATCTGAATCTTAGTGTGTATGGTTTAGAAGGAAAAAAAAACACTACTACACAAATCGTCTATTGAGTTGTCCAAAAAATGTCTCACGAAACCTAATGCAAGCCTATCCATACACGTGAGAACAAAAGATGTTTACAAAGTTCTTACAGATAGATTAACACGGGAAATCTGAACACAAACCACCACCACACAGGCATTTGGATTGGTCAATAATTTTCGTTTGCATCATTCAGCAACGTGTACAGTGGCAAACGTCAAAGCGATCGAACACTAGCGCCTCTGGTGGAAGGATCGCGCATATCAAATGAAATTTGAATTGATCGTTAAATGCATGTGCCAAGCCGTTTTGAAGTGTGTTACGTCTGTATGTCTGTGCTAGTGTAAACTGTGCGATGGATTTTCACGAAAATTGTTCTAGGTGCTACGTCTGTTTGTCTGCGGTAGCTTGTTAGAGGATGATGCGATGCGGCTTTCATCTCTTCGTTCCGCCACGAACCGACCGACCGTCAGATGAATGGCGTTGGCGGTGGGACTGACAGCGAGGAAAAATGAAGGATTTTTAATTCAATTTTACCTGTCGGAAAAATAAATACCACTGCAGTGGGCCCAAAGGAGATTGGGCCATACGGTGGAAGGAGCTACAAAGGGTTACATCACCGTGCGTGATCCGTCTCGATTTGGAACCTTTTCTAATCTGGAAAATATTGAGTGAAACTTAACGACAATGTTTCGTTAAATGCCGAGAACCAGGTTTCTACAACCAACAAAGTAATCCATGAAACAGATGGCATCAAATGATTTCTTTTGTTTACCATGAATTTTTGACCTCCGACGAATGGGGTGACAGTTCAAAACAGAGAAAATTATTAAGCACTTGTTACACTTGACGAAGCTTCGTTATGTTCCATTTACACTTTTAGCTGTCAAATCGATCGCGATACGCCATTTATCGGTACACATCTGTTCTGTTATGCCTGGTTTAGACAGTGCAAGTGACTTGATTCAAGTCAATGGAAAATGCCCAATTGAATGCGAATTGAACGTGTAAACACCACCATTCATCTCACATGAGCAACTCACTTGACTTGAACGAAAGTTGAACATGTTGAACTTTTTCATTCAAGTCAAACGAAATCGTCTCACTTGCCCCGTCTAAACCCGCGATTCATGCGAGCTGAATTCAAGTCATCTGTCAGTGAGATGAATTCAATTCAGTTTGCTTACGCTCCGCACGAGTTGAACAATGTAAACACTTGCTTCAACTGAAATGCATTCAAGAGCATTCAAGTGAACGCTCAAGTCATTTGCTCAGTCTAAACACATCATTCCATTAGATTGAACATCTTTGACAAGTCAGCAAGTGAAATGCTCGTTTCAGTTGAACAATGTAAACCAGGCATCAGGGATCAAAAGATCTGATGGCCTGACTTGAATCGCTTGAACGTTGATAGATATTGAAGATTGACAATCAATCAACTGTCAAACAACTAAAACCAAACGTTAGATCGGTTGATCCCTACCGAAAATCGAATTGTTTACAACTGGGTTGAACAACACACCTCTTTACCCTAAATCGCAAAAAAAAACATCATGTAACCTAAATGTCCGTTTATGTCTTTTCGTTTGTTTTTTCCCTTGTAAGTGGGTGTTTACTTTGCGATTGCAAAGCATAATTGAACCCAAACATCGAGACATCCGTACCGAACGAACGACTGATGATTTCCTCTAAAAACAAAGCAATGCCATGGCAGCTTCTCGTTTGAGCGAACGAAACGAGTCGTCGCCGAGTGCCCCTCATAATTATCGTTCATAAACGGTATCAGTAAACAAACGTTATCATCGTCGAGTCGCTAATGTTGCGTGTAATTGGCATTTTTGACATCGGCTATAGGCCTTTTCATGTGACAGATCCGTGCATGCATTTGTTTACAAAGCTT